>NW_023340095.1:8595183-8595415 GCF_004916995.1 Morone saxatilis | reverse complement strand
GTGTTTCGCACACAAGAATCAAAAAAATGGTTGTACCTACTTGTAACACAAAGCTACTCATGCAAATCTACAATACTGCTTATGTCTCTATGTTAAAGATGCAATAAACGAGCCTTATCATGTCTAAAAACACAAAATTAGCATAACGTACAGTATGTGCAGAGGTAACTGATTAGTAGTAGTAGTAGTAGTAGTAGTAGTAGTAGTAGTAATAATGACATTGAGACTATGT
>NW_023340095.1:8556977-8595158 GCF_004916995.1 Morone saxatilis | reverse complement strand
GAGTAACTCACAAAAGTTTGTTCTCTACCTGATTTATGTACCATTCAGTCTATACTGAGATCAAGCTTTGGTTTTGAACATAAAGGAATAATGGTTGTCCTATTAAGAGTGAGGTCGGGCAATGCCTGTTGCAAACACGTTTTGTTATACTGGGTGAAATGGGTCCTCTGGTTGTCAGAAGGAATCTATTCGTTAGTGTCTTCAGAAAAAAAGAACGGAGAAAATCAGAGCTCTCTGTCAGGCTGCAGGCTGTTCGACCAATCCGTGCCCTTCGGTGCGAAGAGCAGTTCTGCAGCCCCGGCCCCCCTCTGTCCCTGCCTGCTGCACGGTGCACATGTAGCTGTTGCGGAAACAAACAGCACAGTTCTCTGCAGAACGCCAGAATTACAGAACGACAGGTTTCATGCTAAATTCTGGAGCAATAACTGAGAAAGTACGCTTCACGGTACTTGTAACGGCTTGCCCCGAGAAAAAGAGGATGAAATTCTTCTTGGACAGTGTTATTTATTTTGCTTTGGGATGATTTTTGTTATTTCATGAATATGTAACTTTTCCCAACGGAGCTACGTTTGTAGCTTGTATTAGCGTAATGCTAACGTTAGCTCTCCTCTCCTCTCCTTCTGCGCTTCATTTCGCTGGTGTGCGCTGCCAGTTTGTTGGGGCCGTGGTTGACGACACACTGACGGGAGGGGAGGAGAGGGGTGGAAACCATGAGCCAATCAAGGAGGCAGGAGGCGGTGCTATTTTCAAACCTGCTAGCTCTCTCGCTAGCTTTCCAAGATTACCAACCCCGCTTTAAAACGGTTGTTTTCACCACATTCAAAATAAGTTTATTACGTTTATCCAGTCTACTATAGCTTAGAATCCAAATCTAGAGTTGTTTTTAATCACTTATTGTTATTCCTAGGTTTTCTCAGTCCTGCAGCTGACAGAGAGCTCTGATTTTCTCCGTTCTTTTTTCTGAAGACATAACGAATTGATTCCTCTGACAACAGAGGGACCATTTCACCCAGTATAACAAAACGTGCTTCTGAACAGGATTGCCGACCCTACCTTTAATAGGAACAAATTATTCTTTATGTTCAAAACCAAAGCTTGATCTCAGTATAGATGACATGTTAATAAATCAGGTAGAAGAAACCAAACTTTTGTGAGTTATCATAGATAATAAATTATTATGGGACAAACACATACAGGAAGTAGTAAGTAAAATGGGAAACATTTTGTCTGTAATTAAAAAGGTCCAAGATATTTGACACAAAAAACAAGTAACTCAAGCTTGTTTTGTCTCACCTGGATTATTGCTCAGTAGTTTGCTCCTATACTTCACTGGGTAATATCAGAATAAAGTTGCACATGTAGCTCTTTCTTGTGGGATGAGAACAAATGTTTCTAGAATACATGAATGTCTTTCAGTTTGAAGTGAAAAATAGTCTACTGTATTTGCTGATGGTTTTTATTAATGTCATAACAACAGAATCCATTTATGTTTTACAAAAGACTGTTCTTAAGCACGGATACACACAAGACATGCTGCTAGAGGTTGTTTTACTTTACCAAAATCTAAAACCACAACCAATCACCCATATGAATGTCACTGAACTACTAAAAAGCTACCGCAAAATGTAGTAAAACTGCTAGCTTAATTTCATGTAATTTACTAATCAAGTTTGGTTTTGCAAATTAAAATTCAGCTAGCCAAGGCGAATTAATAATTTATCTTGGAGAAACAATACAAAAACTAAAATAAAAATAATTATGTTCCTTTTATGGCCCAAAATTGTTTGTAGTTTCAATAGTTAACTACACAAAAATAAAAATGGCAAAAAAGAGTAAACACACTAAACATGTATTTCATTACTCCCCAACACTGCAAGTAACTATAGCAGTCTCTGAGATAAATGTAGTGGCATAAAAAAACTCTGTATTGGAATAGAAGCATTAAATCACACAATGTAAAAAATATTAAGTAGAAGAAAATCCTAAAATTGTACACAACTGTAAATGTATTAAATATGAGTCCAACACTGGTTTGAATGGAATTGCATTGTTTCCTGACATGACATTTTTATGAAGTTTTGTTTGTCGCCTTTATTTGTACTCCATCCATTGGCACAGACATTTACTCTCAATTCCACACACACCCAATTTCTGATATATAGATATTGTATTATAGTGTGGAAAAATAAGCAGAGCTGTTCATATCTTTATTAGCAGCCAGAAGGAAGAGGTGCCGAGAGAGAGTCATAGTACAAGCCTTTTAACAGAGGAGTTATTTATGTGAAAGAGGACAGAGTGGAGGAGGAAGATGAGATTAATTCCATAGAAGGGTGATAAGAGGAGATGGGTTTTATAATATCATGTTGTTTATGAGTGTGATGTAAATTTGTGCTTACCTGGGTGTGTGTATGTGCATTAAAGTGCCAGGCATGACACGGTACTGCTGCTACTGGGTGGGCTACAGTGTGCAGGCATCAATCAGTGGGCCCCATACCCTCACCAGCATTGCCCTCCTATTACTTTCCAAGTATTTTTAATATTTTGTCTGCCACCACAATAAAATTAGCTTTAAATATGCAATGCAGTACAGTAAAACCAATTACTATAGAGCTATAAAGAAGAGGGGTGCCCCCGCAGCTCACCTGGTAGACTAAGGCTGAGTTTGATCCCAGCCTGTGGCCCCTTGCTGCATGTCATCACCTCTTTCCCACTATTGCCTGTCTATCTTCAGCTGTCTCTATCAAATAAAAGTGTAGTAGTAGTAGTAGTAGTAGTAGTAGTAGTAGTAATAATGACATTGAGACTATGTTCCTAGTGGTCTCTGGTACAAGTTAATAAAGAAGGAAAAAAAATTACTTAATGCCTCTTAAAATTTCCAGTTTCTTTGAACAGATTTAGTCTTTTACACAGTACCTCAGAGCTCGGCTCATCGTTAATTTACAGCTGCAGATCGCTACTTTTCGTACTGTTTGCCGGTGTTTAGCTAACGTCTCTTTTTAGTGTTCCCAGTACTATCTCCTGTTGTAGAGGTCTTTGCGTTTCCGTAGTTCCTCCAGCACCCGGGCCCTAAACTGGGTCCAGTCTTCATCCTGGAACTGCTGGAGGCCCAGGGCCAGATGGAGCTCCGCAGTGTGGCTGCGCAGGAAAGGATTGTACTTCCTCTCTTCTCCGATAGTGGAGGGACTCTGAAAATGAAGAGCATGTCAAAAAGCAGCCCTCTTCAAATTTCATGTGCATAAGTCTCTCTCTAGTGGCCACAATGATTCACATGACATTCTTTCATTTGCAGAAGACAGTTGTGGAGAACAAGTGAAGTTTCCTGCCAACTTGAACCAGCACAGCTTATTAAACCTAGTATCACTTATTTTTGGTGCATCAGTTTACACAACTTTCTTACAATAGTTAATCTTTTAGATAGCACAGCTAAAAGCAAAACTTTCTTTGTTGTCTGTATGCATGTTTTTTTCTTTACTCTACCTCTGATCTGCCAATTCAAAAACAACCCAAGAGCTCAAAATCCTTCAAACTATTTCTAAAGGAATCAGACCAGCCATATTTCATGTATCAAGCACGCACACAATACAGAAAAAACAATGTAGTCAATCACTGAAGGAGTTGTAGGTTAGAAAGTTCAGCAGGGTGCAAATGTGTGAAACTGCCTCTAGTGCCATGCTGTACAGATGGCAGATAAAAACTCGATAGGCATTTCTCTTAACAGTGGACCTTTGCTCCACTGCAGACTGTATCAGTCATGAGAGTCGATTCCCAGAACCTGAAGAGGAGGAAGCAAGAGGAGAGCACACACACACACACACACACACACACACACACACACTGTGGGCAGGTGATAAGCCCTTCTTCCCAGGTGCTGGGAATCATGAATCCTTTCTGGGATGGCATGCTAGAGAGGCATAACAATGGTGATGCATCATTCTTACTGTGCACAGCTTCTGGCCTCGCTGCTGCAGCACCCACTGATATTTGCTTTCCCTGGCAGCGTTGCGTGGCTCAACCTCAGCAGCGAACAGCAGGTTGTCCTCTGCATACTCATGACCTGAGGGATAGCCAAGTCGACACAAAAATAAAATAATCATGCCCACACGCAGAACCACACAAGCCTTTTTAAGGCTTTGACTGTATATGAGTGCATTGGAGCTACAGCATGTGTGTTAAGTCCACATCACACAAACACAGTGTCACAACTGAGAAGATTTTCCTACCAGGCCATAACAGAGTATCGTCACTTAAGGAGGCAACTGTGTCCAGAGATGACAGCATTGTTGTGGAATTGCCTTCAAACATCCTTCCTGAAAACATCAAAAACTGGTTGGACTCAAATCAAACAGCTGAAAACAGGTTTCTCAAAGTTTAAGAAGAAAGCATTGTATCTGCAATTAGAAGGCCAGACTTCCTGTTTTACACAGTGATCAACTGTGTAACACAACTAATGTCTTATTGATTATAGGTCATGGAGGTTATTACTCCATACTGTAAATGGTAAGTAAAAGGAAAGGCATAACAGGAAATGCATGTGTTTAGTGAAGCTGGTTGTATGCTACTGTACTACTAACTCTGCTCTGCAATACACTTATTCATTGGAATAATTTTGTACTTTTTATAGTGTCTCTACTGCACAATTTCCGTAATTTAATTCCTTATAGCCTCCAGGCAACAGGGAAGTAAAATCAATACCCATTTAAGTAACAATTAGATTAAAAAACAAACAAAAAAAATGGTACGTATTCAACATTAGCCATGCAATAAGGAAATAAACAGCGCCTTGCATATTTTTAATAACAAACACTTACACATACATTACATTACATAATTTGCATGCTAGGGTGAAATACACATAGTAGAAGTTTTCAATAGAAACGACTTGACTACTAAACATGCTTAACTTGAGTGCATGTGGAGGGGCCAATCGAACACAGAGCATCGAGTAGGCATATGAGCCGACGTTCTAAACAGATATGATTTGTAGAGAATAGTTGGTCTGGAAGTCTAAGGTTTAGGTTCCACCAGGTATCTGAAAAGATATGATTCTCCCATAAAAATAACAAATAGTACAGATAGGTAATGGGCTCTCTACCTTTGCGTTCACTGCCCCCTGATTTTCTGGTTGAAACGATGATGTGTGTTGCTAAAAACATCATTCTACATTATAACCTGTTTCATCTCATATTTAAGTTACATCTACTTCTGTGTGGGTAGATCTCTGCATAAAATGGCCAGTGTGTAGGATTCAGTGGCATCTAGCGGTGAAGTTGTAGACTGCAACCATCTGAATACAGCTCAGCCTTCCAAGCATGTGGCAGAAACTACGGTGGCCGTTCTGGGTCATTATAGAAACATGGCGGTCCAACATTGGGGACTACACACAAGAAGACTATATTCTTATTTTCAGGTGATTATACACTAATGAAAACCTACCTATGACTATCATATTCCATTTCTGCCAATAGATCCTTTAATATTTCTCTTTTCACTGACTTAAAAACATTATATTGCCAATATAGCTCAGCATTCTCTTCTTACAGTGACTCCGTGGCCCATTAGGGGTTACAAAGACTCACATTATGTGTAGAATAACCCCACATCAAACAGAAACCACAAAAGTTTCTGTTCTCTATGTTCTCTATGTTCTGCTTTCCTTGTCACTTCTATATGACTATTTCTATGGGTCCCTTTCTCTTGTAACTCACCACATCCTGAGAGGAACACCAGGTCACCGGAGAAGAGGCTGGAGGGGGTGCCGACTGTCCGGCCATCGAGGAGGTAGATCATGTGGCCCACTGTGTGTCCAGGGGTGAAGAGGGCCTTAAAGTGCATACAGCCAACTGTCACTGAGTCCTTGTGCGAGAGAGGGCTGTAAAAGACAGACAAAAAATACAATTACTGTAAGGAGAATGTGTAGTGTTTATTTAATGTGTTACACAATCAAATCAAAGGAAACCTGAAAATGTATGGACAATGCAGCAGCTCTGATGTAACTCTCCTACCAAACCATTGGACAATCAGGCAAGCAGAGCCAATTGATTTATTATGAACAGTGTAAATATGCAGTATGTACAGGTTCTCTAGCCCTTCTTTGAAATCGCTTTGGTGTTTAAATGCACTTGGTCAAATCAATCACTGTCATTGCGTAAAATACACTTTAGTCCAGTGTTTTGGGTGTTGTCGAGCTGAAGATGACCTCCATTCTTGGGCCACAAGCCCCTCCCCCAGACATAACGGAACAGTTTATCATACCATGATAATTTACTGTGAAGTCAGCTGCTACGAGTGCTGATAGAGGGAACAAGACAGGGCTCAGTACAGTCATACTGATTCTGTTGGAAAGCAGTGTGCTATATTGTGTAAGCAGGGACTTACTGCGTGAGGCCAGGAATGTTATCAGCTGCATTTCCATAAACTCTGCAGGAGCTGTGAAGCCTTTTCAGCCCTTTGTTTCCCCCACTGTGATCCCTGCACATGGAACAGAAAGCAGAGGCCTGCCAGTATTGTGGACGCATTCAAAAACGGTGTATTTGTTTTGGCCTTCAATCTACATTAAGCCTTTTAAAACATGAGAGAATGTATAAGATAATCAGATACATGTCATGTTAAAAATTACTGTGGGTGTTTCCCTCAGATTAGATATTTAGAATTTGTAATCTGTCACACTTGGGATATTTATCCCCATCCTCTCATGTTTTTTTTATGTATAAAACCTTAAAAACAAACCACACATTTAAGTAATATGTATGTATAAAAACTATATAACTCACCAATGCTTGTGTGTACAGAGTATTGCTTCTAACGTCACTCCCTCTTCCTCAAGGACTGCCTAAAAAAATTACAAGCGCTGTTAAAACCTTTATCGCCATATAAAACAACTCTTGAGCAGCATTTTATTCAAAAGCCCATCAAGCTGCAAAATACCTCCAGACTGTTGACACAGTATGGAACTTACTTGAGCTTGTAACGGACGCTGCTGAGAATGCACTTACACAACTAAGCTCATTCACTGCAATCACAGCTATTGACAATCAAAAGCTATAGCCGTAGTGAACAGAAAGGGTCATTTTCTGCATGGTAACATTGATCCGAAAGCCCCCTTTAATTGGTATCTATACATCATGCACACAACTGACGGTGGAGGCATTCACCTGGACTGTCTGAGGGTCTGCAGGGTCTACGACTACTGCGACACTGGAGGCTGTGTCAATCACAAGGTAGCTGTAGTTGTCAGACAGCACCGAGATGGGAATTATTTTGATACCTGTGGGCAGACAAAGATATCAGAAATAGAAAAAGGTATGCACAACATACGACGCCGTGGCATCGCCCCACAGTAACCAGCATATGAGCACCAGTGTATGACGATGGCAAACAGTAAAATCCAGCATACCATTGAACTCCATGGGCTGAGCTGTGGAGTGTCCAGCGGGGTAATGTTCTCGGGCTTTCCTCATTTGCCTCTTGTAGTACATGTAGCCAAGCCTGGTCCTCGTGTAGAGCGTGTACCTGGGGAACAGTCCAGACAAGGGGATAGGAAACACTGTGTCCGGCAGTAAAGGGGTTGATGATGCTAACCACACTATGTTGTCAAAAGACTACTTCAAGTGAGATATGTAATAAACTTAGCGTGGCCAAAGTTCTACCAAGATATAGCTACATTCATTCATTTAAAATACTACTTTTTTTTTTCTCCTATTTGGTAAAATTGTGTTCCAGGATGCAGCATTCATTATGAGACAGTTTCACCATCTATAAGTAGAAGTTGTTTGACAAAAAAAAAAGACCAGGTGCTCTTTAAAATGTAAGTTTTTGGCTCGAATAAATATGCCGAATAAAGCAGTGAACAGTAAGGTTGAAGACCACAATTTCTGGTGCTTGTATTTGTGGTTTAATGGCAAAGCAATATCAAATTGCAACATATTTGTGGGAGGGCCTCTCCTAATAACAGCGGCTAGATGTTGCTGAGCTACGCTAATGAGAATTACTACGATGACAAAAACATTGTGTGTCATTCAGGAAGGCCATGTTGTACTCACGCGATTCGGAACAACGGCCTCTCCGTGCGGGCCATTGCTTTGCTCAGCAGTTTCCTCCCAAACACTTGTCCTGTTCGCCTGTAGCGAACACATAAACAGAAGAAACACAGCAAAGATGCGGTGGCAACCAGCGTCCAGTCCACGGTCCATCCAGGAAGCGCCATAGCCTCCGAGCACGACGTAATGACGTGTCAAGCGACACGCCGATGCCGGAAGCGAGGAGATACATTTATTTATTTATTTATTTATTTATTTATCTATCTATTTAAGCTGCTGTTTTAGAAACTGTGTGTGTTTAATGATCGGCTCCTGATCGGGGAACTGTAAATTGAAAAAAAATACTTAATGTTAAAAACATTTCAAAACATTTTAAATCTATATTTTATCTCTATCACATTTAAGTCCAGTGCGATGTTGCTTCAAGAAACGTTGTCTTTTACGTTACTGTTGTCGTTGTTTGGAATATATATGTATTAAAAAAAATTGCAAAACATGTAATCATATTAGATTATGCGTGGAACCATCAATTTTCAGCAATGACAGTATATTTATATAGACAAAAAAGAAACTAACGTGTGAAAAATGACCTAAGTTCTTGATGTGTTCACAGAAACATTAACTTAAATCGTGTGACCTTTTAATTGCTATTATTGTGACTTCATTTTAGGTTTAGAGCCTATTATTTTAATCTTTTCTTACTCCCGCTCACATTTCCATGGCCAAAAAACACATTCTTACTAAAAAAGACATCATTTTAAGGCTTTACCCCAGCCTTCAGCCTACTACTCTATGTTTTTGGCATGCACACATGTATTCCACATTAATTTATACAAAATATGAGCATGTATGGCGTCAATATGGAATCGAGACAGGTTTCGGTCGACCTCTAAATAATTTAGCGACGCCTAACGTTCCTGGTGGGATACAGATCAACATTGGACTACAGCTCAAACTGGGACAGCACACAGTGGGCTCCAACATCTGGGTCAATGTAGAAGACAAATGTTATAGGCCTATGGAAAAAAAAAAATATCAGAATGACAGCTTAAAAAAGAACAAAAGAAACTAAATGTTGGGAGTAGTAACTAAAGGTGTGTACACCCAACAGTCGGTGCGATTGTGTTGTCATATTTTTCATTATTTTGATTAGGAGCAACAGGAGTCTCCATGCTTTCTGAGACGGTGACAGTGTGAGTTTCAGTGAACGGATCCTATTACAAAGATGCCATCCTCCTGTGGTGCAAGTCTGCAAAGCTCCAAGGAGAGAGAAGACTAAAGGGCACAGTGCTCCCATCTAAGGCTGAACCCACCAGGTGAGTACAAAAACATCTTTATTTCTTTCCCTTTTTTTGTTTACATCGAATGTATTTATTCAGATTAGACTGTAATGCGCATTCAGAGTCTCACTGGTTATTTTATTTATTACAAGTACGCAAAAATAGCTCGTGGTTATAATTAGGATCATATGGAGGTTTTAAAAAATCGATTTATTATAAATTCCGATTGAATTGTGTTTGAAAGTTTTGGCTATAGGGCACAGCATCGTGTTTTATCTGTGGGTTCTCCTGAGTATACATTTCTTTTTATGTAATATTCACACCATTTATGTGTGTATTTCATTCCACATCACTCTGTGAATGTAAATGTATGTACATTTATAATACATATGTGATTACCTCAGTGAATAGACGTGTCCTGCAGTATCAACAGTACTAGATTGTTATGGGTGATGTCTCCCCCCATAATGGATGCAAAAGGGAAAACCAATAAAAAAATTGGTAACAAAGAAAAAAGAAAAAAGAAGGAAATAGGCTTTTCCAGCAAATGATAAATACAGAACTTTAACTTTAATTTTGGACTAACACATTTGTTACAAAGTGTTTTTAACTGTGTTGTAGTTTTTGCATAATAATATAATAGCCTGATTTTATTTAGTAATTTTAACTATGAAAGAAATAGGTACATAATTGAATAACACACTAACCAGACATGAGTAGCTGGAGCTTATGTGTTTACCCTTTATATGTGTCATACCACCACTAAAACTCAAATGTACTTTATCACCATTTACCCTCTCTTCAACGTGCTCCAGCAAGATCATGACGTCTAAAATTGATAATCCTCCACCCTATGAGGATGCGCTGCACCATCCTAAGTATGTAAACTTCCCCCACCAGCCACAACATGGCTCCCCTCTTCCACCACCTCCATCTTACAGCCCCAGTCCTGGCATTTACTCCGGCCCGCCTGGCTACTGGGGCCAGGAGGGTGTCTACCCTCAAGCCGGCATGTGGGCAGCCCCTGGCTTCTCTCCATCTGGGGTGCCCACTACAATACCAACTCTGTCTGCTGGAGTGAATGCATCCAACCAAGGTTAAGAGGGAATGATACAGGACTTTATACTGCTTTATATTTAGATTAGCTCCCACGTGCAAGCAGTATAAATCACCACTTTATTATTCTCAAATCTGCAGGGGACATGGAGGATTTTCTAAACACCCAATGGGAAAGCACATCTATTCGGCATGCCTTCATTAGAAAGGTAAGGATTTTTCACCATTCATTATGTCACACAGAGGCTTTTACTGTGTGTTTTTCTGTTGTTTACAATGCCTGTTTATGTCATCTATACAGCCACTGAAATGTCTTCTTGTATGCTCAACGGAACTGCTTGGTTTTGTGTTTGTGGGCAGGTTTACTTAATTTTAGCAGCACAGCTTGCCGTCACCTTTTCAGTTGTTGCTGTCTTTACATTTGTGTAAGTGTCCCTGCTCATCCCAGTCTAATATTTCATCTCACTTGCGTAATCTGACGGGAGGGTGAAGAACAGTCTGCTCCTGAGTGATCCCTTATGTGTTTGCTTTCATAGTGACCCAGTGAGGCTGTTTGTCATCAGATACCCTGGCATCTACTGGGCATCTTTGTGAGTTACACTCTAGCTGTCAGTGCAACTAAATTAACCAAAACGAAAAGAGCAACTCCCCAGAATCATCATGTCATGAGAATAATAGCTGTGTTATATACAGTAACAATTGTTGTGATTTGTCTCTCCATAGAGTGGTTTATTTTGTGGTTTACTGCATCCTCCTCTGCTGCAAAGAGCCGAGGTAAGCATGGCCCTGGCCTGTGCGACTAAGTTAGACAATAGTTTCAAAAATGTTATGCCATATTTAAATATTCATAACCGGTTATGATGCTTCTGTTTGTATAGATTTTAAAATATTCATCACAATTTGTGTTCAGGAGGCGTTTCCCATGGAATCTTGTGCTGCTGGGAGTATTTGTAAGTATTGCTTGTTGGAGAACGAGACAGTAGTCTGTGGTCCACCAGATCCATGTGTCAAAACTTAAAACATATTGTGAGGGATATAATATGTGAGTTGAAGAAAACTAAAAAAAAAAACCTGAAAAAGGTCCAAACCTACTCTGTTCCACACTGTTCTCATGTTTTATCTTGCAGACTCTCGCCTTGTCTTACATGTCTGGAACAATTTCGAGGTTTGTTTACGTCTCCAACTCAGGCAATACACCGCAAATACAGTCCATTTTGATGTGTTATATTTTACATTTTTAATCACTATATCTATCTTTTACAGCTATTATGAAACAAAAGCAGTGTTTCTCGCCATGGGAATAACAGCAGTAGTTTGTATAGCTGTCACAATCTTCTGCTTCCAAACCAAGGTAGATGGAGCTGTAAACTGTGTCTCTGTAGCTCAGTAGCCCGTGGCTTGTCAGAGGATGTCTTTGTTGTCAGTGTAAAAGAACGCCTTTGTCTCACATTACAATGGGGCACTGAGTTCCTTTAAATATTTATAACATTTTGAGATAAGATGTGAATCCAACTTCTCTGTCTGATGCAACTCGAGATGAATCGGTTACATTTTTCGGCTGGTACATGACACATCCACCCCAAACATTCTTTATTTCTTTTTTTTTTTACCCAATTCTGATCCTCTGTCAAATTATCTCGACTGCTCTTTCATGTGGCTTGAAGCATATCAACTTCGCTTTCATCCTCTTAATGACTTGTTTCTCATTACAGGTGGACTTCACCTCCTGTGGGGGATTTCTCTGCATTGCTGCCGTTTTGCTCATGATCATTGGGATTGTTACAGCCGTCGTCCTCTCCTTCCAATACGTGAGGACTCTTTGGTCAAATTCTTTAATTTATTCTCTCTCTACTCATGTTTCTCAGTGTGAGGAGTAGCAGCTCAGTTGGGTGTATATGTATGACTGATTTCACATTGGCCTCTGCATTTTCTTATGTCACTCGAAAGGTCCCTTGGCTGCATATGCTCTACGCTGCAATTGGAGCCATCATTTACACTCTGGTGAGTCGACACTCACATGAATTCAAGGAGGGCTTTTGAGCTTGGTAATACAAGGTTATTGTGGAATAAAAGAAAGAGGCATAATGTTGCTTACACATGGAAATATCCAATGTTCGACAGACCTAACAACAGGCTGTCTTGATGTTGGTGCAACAATTTATCATGAAGGTCCTCAGGAAACTTAAATAAATTAATTCATCTTTTAGATTTGTCCAAAATGTAAAGGGTTCAGCCTCTGGTGATATTCAATATGATCATAAAATTTCATGACATTTTCATATTATATTTAGATATTTTTAGCCATGCTCGAGGCAATGTTGCTCTGTCCACAAGCATGGAATATCTCAACAGCTACTTCATGGCTGGTTGTTAAAAAAATGTACCCCTATCAACTTCGATGATCCCCTGACTTTTCCTCTAGGACCACTAGTTGGTCAAAGTTTTCACCAGCATTTACAGACATTGACGGTTCCCACAGGATGCATCTAAATGACTGGTGGGTTTTTTAGGCCCAAAGTTTGACCAATACAATAAATTTGTATACCTCTAAAACTAATGACATTCCCATCGGTCTCAGCTGTACTTGGCGTTTAGTGTTACTTAGCAAATATTAAGTGTGCTAAGACTACTACTATTTAATGGTTAATGACAGTTTTGTCAGATTTTGTCTAAATCTGTGATGGTTTAGATCCCCATACAGCACTCGACAAAGACAACAGACAGACAAACCTATGTTCCTTCTTTTTTTGATGACTGAACTTTGTCCCGTCTTCTCTGTCTCTGTTAGTTTTTAGTATACAACACCCAGCTTCTTATTGGAAATCGGGAGCTGGCCATCAGCCCAGAGGAGTATATCTACGGAGCTCTCTCTCTCTACATTGATATTGTTCAAATCTTCCTCTTCATCCTTCAAATCAGTGGATCCGCTACTGAATAAGCCAGAGCATATCTTGTTATACATTTGGACTTACAGGATATCATGTTTGTGTTTCATGAAACATAATGATACGTGTACGTGTGAACTTCAACATTGATAGCCGTTAATGAAGCATCCTATGAATTTAACAACATGTATTTTTTATGTCAGTTACACTTGAGCACTTTGATTTATTCTTGCACTGTTTGAATCAGGGCAGTGAATGAAAGCCTTCTTACTTACCCAACTGTGAATGAGGAGAGAAACTAAAGCCTTGCCTTCTATATAATTATTTAATATTTTGTTGTGCCCTTTTTATTTAGCAATGGTAATTTAGTAGGTCATATATTCTATATTAGATTACATTAAGCCTATAAAGGGAGGGACATAAAATGTGCACATTTAAACAATCTATCATTCTGTGAACTACTGTATCAAACATTATCATTAATGAATTCAGAAGCAGTAAACATACACAACACAGTAACACAAGTAATTGATGGTTTTAGAGGTTTTTTATTTAATTATTATGTCTTTAGTCCTCTAATAACATACAAAACACCTGGAGTTACAGTTGAAGACCACAATCATTAGTCCTTAGTCTATGCTGGTATTAGGAGGGACTCAGAGCTGTATTAAGGTAGTTGTTTAACATCTCCATAGAAAAGAACTGAGACAAATACTGACTAACTGATTAAAAGATGAATTATGTGTGTGCAGCTTTACAGCAGCTTCCTTAAACCACTGGCCAACACCTCTTTCTCTTTTATGCCTCTGTTATTGGTTGTTTTGGGACAACTATGTACACCAATCAATAAAGTACGACTACTGCTGCAACTGCTTCATTTTCATCTTAATGGTTAATCATAGTGGCACGTTAGAGTCATAGGGTGGCACTAGCTCCTTTACCATACTCCCTTTTCTGGATTGTGGATTAGTATTGTTTCCCATCACCAAAGTATGTGTGTTAAGTCCAATGATGACTGGGTTTGCTCGTGAAGGTTCAGGGTTCAAGGTGTCAGGCGCTTAGGGTCACGTGGGAACATGGAGGTCTGACGCACATTGTGGAGACCCAGGTACAGCATGCAGACTCTCTCCAGGCCTGTGAGGGATGACATTTCAACTCAAAACTCAATAAATCTGTTATTTGCTATTAAAAAGCCCACAAGACACCTGGAGCTATATTCACTTACAGCAGGTTTTTAAAATGTAAGCTTTAAATTAATCTGTGGTCAGTAAAACAGAACATGTTCTGTCTCCTGTAGGTTCCTCAAAAATAGATATTCCTTACCAATGCCTCCACCACCATGTGGGGGAGCTCCATACCGGAAGGAGTCGATGTACGCCTTGATCTTCTCCAGATCTGTAGTATCAGAAAAACAAATAAGTTCAGTTGTGAAAAACTTGTAATAGCTTCAATTTTATTGCTTGCTTTCACACACATTTACAAACCATCAATCCAACACATTGTCTGTAGTTGTAATTCAAACTGGTCCCCAATAGAGGGAGACAGAATTCATATGTAGATCACTTAATAAGCCTTTTACAGAGACATCTCTTCACCCCCTACTCTTACCAATTTGGTGATGGATGGCTCTTTCAGTGAGCAGCTGGGCATCGTGGACTCTCTGAGCTCCAGACAGGATCTCCTCTCCCCTCATGAACATGTCATATGAGTTGGAGTATTTCTGGATAAAAAATAAAAGGAAATGTCACTTACGAGATCAAGAATTCAGCAGGTTAAACAAGTTCAACAAGTTAAAAGGACTGCAAGTCAACAAGGGACTACATAACTAGTAGTACTAAATTCTTCATGACCACTCTGGAGAGAGCTTTACTGCTGTTTATAAGCCAGTATATCCAGTGAAAGGACAAAGGGCTGAAGAGTCTTAACTATCTGCTCTCTGGCCTCAATGCAAGTTTCACCACAGGTCAACCACGAAATTCAGTGGCAAACATTTACGTAACATTTGTTACTGCACATTTCTGAGAATGTAACCAATGACTGTGCACGCTGTTTATGTGTATGAGTATGTGAGATACTTACAGGGTTGCTTGGATCAGGCATCGTGTAGAAGGGTCTAACAGCCAGTGGGTACTTATCCAGCACATAAAAGTCAGTATCATACTGAGGAAAGAAAGAGAGGTGATGCATATGGTCAGTAGTAATCAGATACCTGTGGACCTGTGTAATGATTGCATAATGAACTACTTGAAATAAACCTTACTGTTATGGTGCTTGGTTGAAACTAGAGCTCACTATCCTCACTATTATGGGACACATACAGATTAATGATGCAACACTGAACACTGTGGGGTCACGTGTTATTACTTCATAATTAGATGACCTTGGTTTTTTTGGAGCACTCTGATGAAGGCAGACAGCTGATAAGTGCAGATTTTAATGCTGCAACCCATCATTGAATGGCTTTTTAATACTTTAACTACACAGACTTTTCTAACCTGCTTACACTTTTCTACAGCCACTGTCCAGTCAAGCAATATTCCCATTTTTACACTCTGACATTAAATGAATGAAACACAATTGAACATACCTTTTCCTTGACGAGACGGCCAAGCAGCTTTTCATTGGGCGTACTAAAGGGCAACAAAAGGCATTCACTTTAAAACTGGTAACTGTATCTTGCAACTTTCCAGCAAGTATAGAATTCTACTCTTGTGGTTTTATACCCACAGCATGACAAAAAACCTCTATACATTTTTAAACTGTGTTGTGAATAGTTAAATAAAACAGCACAGATCACAACAGTGACTTGAATCTTAAAAAGGCTGTTATTGGTCTGATGTTTCACTTCCTCTCTGAAAAGCTATGTCAACGTTTATTTCTGCTTTCATTAAATTAAAAAAATCTGTCAAAATGAGTGGGATGTGGGACACAGAACGTGTGATGTATTCTGACCTGAGGTCATCCTCATCACCCATCTCCACCCCGGCCTCGTGCAGCATGGCCAGGGCCTCGGTGTACTCCAGCCGCAGAGTGGGCTCCAGGAATTTGAAAGGCTCACTGGGGAACTGCTTGTTCACCGTCTGGATCTCGGTCTGGAAGCTGATGCAGACAGACACGCATCGCACACACACACATTAAAACCCACTAACCAGGGTTCAGAATTCCTACCCACACACTAAGACGAATGCCAGAAAATCTTGCCTTTAGTAGTTAACCTGATAAGGGTCACAGCCCACACACTGATATTATTTTACTATTTTAACAATTTCTTTGGACGGAATTTAAATTTCAAACATGCTGTCTTACTATAAACAGAGCAAAACAAAGATAGTGGTAACGGATAACAGACAATGCTAGATCACAAATAGAAACACTATTACAATGAGGCTGATACTGGGCTGAACAAAGAGCAGAAGAACAATAAGTGTTCTAATAGTTTTCCAAGGCAACATGAGACAGAAACTAACCGAGCTCCACTAAGGTCAGGTCATGTTTGACTCAAGTGCAACATCAGTCAAACGCACATGCAAAATGATTTATACGTCAAGGAGGAACAGTCTGGAAAGTCGTGAGAACAAAAGCCTAACAGTCAGACAGCCCTGAGAAAGAGGAACAGCGGTCACAAGCTGAAACTAACAGTGACTTGACATTTAAAGTACAAGTTCAAGGGGAAAAATTGCAGCTAATTTGGTATCTGACCCATCAGTGGAACAGTCCTCCCACACGCATATAGCTATTTTAACAAACAAAAGGTTTTTTTTAAGTAGCAAAAAAATTAAGACATAACCTTGTCTGTCCAGTGTAAAGCCTCTTATACTTTTCTTCATAAATGTTATTGCATTTTTTTAAAATCAGCCAAATCTCCCTAAATTCCAGTGCAAATGGCTTACAGGGTAAAACTCCAACAATGCTACAGAATCCCAAGCACACCTGATTGGTGTAATTTCCAGTCAGTTCTGTCCTTCAGCAGTGCTGCCACAATGGCCAGAAAAACTAAAGGCATATTAAAGTGTTGAACGCCAAAAAGTACCTGGATTGAAGCACACTTGAGGATACTTGAAGCGGGAAATGCTGAGGGGTTTCATGGATGAAAAGAGCTTTACCGACTGTTGTTTTCAGTCCTACATTCATCATGAACAGAAAATCATTCTGCTTTCTCTACACATGCTGCACCGATTTTCACCACTAGGAGGCAATAAAGCCACATCATAACATTTTTTGTCGATAGAGTGAGTGGAAAGACTTTCAGCAGAGTTGACAGAAGTGGCTGATGACACTTATTATGGATTCAGCAGCTGAAATAGTTTTACTAAGAAATACAATATTTTGACTTTTTGCCCTGTGATGAATTTCCATCCCAGGAAACTCATCCTGTCGAAATGTACTTCTTGTTGAGTACACAACTTGAGCCTCTATGACATGTCATTTTAATTCATTTTTGGTGCAATCATCACTTTAACTCACAGAAAGTTTGAGTATAACTAAATACCACGAGAAGTCTGAGCTCCACAGTGTAATTCCTAATCTTACTTGTCTCTCAAGCCCTTGAAGATCTGCACCATGGTGTCAGTGATGGAGTCAATCACTTCATGGTAATGGTAGTTGAAGGCCATCTCAATATCCAGACCCACAAACTCAGTCAAGTGACGGTGGGTGTTGGAGTCCTCTGCCCTGAAAACTGAAATGATGAAGACGTCATATTAATGTCTGTACATTAACACCAAGTTAACAATATGGCCACAAATGGCGCATTATCCCATGAAATCTAACAAAATCAGGACAATGTGTTAATATGTAAGTAAGTATGTAAGTATTTTTACTAGTGGTGGTGTTTTTGGGAGATTTTAATCTTTCGTTTCATTGTATCTTATACTGTGAAGCACTTTGCTAAGTGTGTGTGATAAACTAAATCCTCACTGATATCACTAGCATAGACTGTTTGCAGTTACTTGTATGATGAAAATGACATTATTATCTCTACATATATGGTTCTTATGGTTGTACATACGAATGACTGCTCTGAGCCATACTAATGTGAAATTCTTTCTTCCTGTTCTTTTGAATTTACGGGTCTTCAGACAGGTGAAGACGTCTGTATGCATGCAAACAGCTGATCAAAGGTGTGCCTACACCCATATATGGCTGAATGAAGTGGAAATCAAGCACGTGCACATGCACATCATTTCACAATGAGATTTATAGAACACAACCATGCATATGCATGGCTTTATAAATGCATATTTCTGATTTTGTATGCACACAGAGTTTTAGTCTTGATCTGCACAGTTTTAAGCATCTGACCCCTGCATGCATTTACTGAAACAACACAGACTCCAAACATAACTAGCATGATATTTGCTCCTCTGTAATTAACACCAGCCTTGTGTTTACATCGCTTTCTTCCCTGGTGGACCACTTTAGCAGATTTCAGATGGTGGCAACATAGCTGTGGAAGCAACGTTTAAACACAGCACTTCTGGCTACTGGGATTTCGAGGAGAGTTGATTCTCCTTTCTTGCTGAATTGGTGCGACCGTAACTAAGGCAACAGTGGTGAGTAAATTGTAGCTTTAGAAACAACGATGACCTTAAGCCCTTTGATTTCTCTGGTGGAGTTAGAGAGAAGCAAACAAAGACCTCAGTACGGTCAGTAGAATACTGAATGTGCATCCTTCTCCCACATTAATTTCGTCTTGGTGGAGAATGGTGATTCATCTTGAGATCAGATGCATATAGCAAACTAAAAAGGACGGCTGTCAACAGGTTGTTTTGTTTTTCTGCGTTTTGTATTGTTACATGTATGTATTCAATCTGATGGTGGCAGTGTTTGCTTACCTAAAGAGCTGCGGGGTCTCTTAAACCCAGTACAGCACCATAAAGTCTTTTACAAGTCCCACTGTGTCACTAACACACTAAGCTCTACAGCAGCTCTGACCACAGTGATAGCAACAGAGAGAGGTCTGTTAAAGATTAACAATCTAAATGCATTTGGAGCCATTTTAAAACTGTCATCTCCGTTAATAGGGTCTACAGTTTTCATGACACTCTTGCTGCTCATTTCACTCGCTTCCCATAAGCAAATGAATGTGTGATGGGACAGATGGGAGGCAGTCTTACCTGGACCCACACAGAAGACCTTGTCAAAGTCAGCACAGATGCACATCTGCTTGTAGAGCTGGGGAGACTGGGCCAGGTAGGCGCTGGTTTTAAAGTAAGACACCGTGAAGACATTTGCTCCACCTTCACTGGCAGCTAGAAGTGGAAAAAGACAACTTTTAGAATTGGTTGCCAAAGGTTGATATAGTTTTTGACAAATGCACCTGACTCAGCATCAACTTTGTAGGAAACTGAGGTTTCTCACAAACTCAGATATCCACCCCCAATCTAATGATGATCTAAACAACCTGTTCAGTTGATGTTTCAGCTGGAACTCTAAATGTCAAACTTACTATAATAGTTCTCTTTTTTGCCAATAAAAAAATTTCTATGACAGCTTTCGGGCTAACAGAAACTGTGCATACTTTTTGACTGCTTTTTTAACATTTGCCCAATTAAAATCTACATACAGTTGTCTACAATGTTTTTCAAAACAAACATAAACAAGCCTCAAAATGATGTGAGACAGGCCAGACTTATAGAACACATCTGCGGTTCCTTTTTTGACGTCAGTGGGCATTATCTAACAGTCTCATGGCGTCAGTAGCAGGGTGGGGGTTCACACAGCACAAACTGTTCAGTGAATGTGCCATGGGTGTCGGCAGGAAGATGCGGTTTTTCGCAAAAAAAAAAAAAAAAAGCACACCATGTTGATTTACACGTGCCGCCAAAATATAAGAGCGGCAGTTTTGAATTTCGTTTGTACCATTATAAATCGATATCATTGGCTCTTGAAGAAAAGAGGAAGTGAGAGTGTTGCATGTTTCGCCACAGTTCAAATCTAAGAAGCACGTGGCCTGGGAACTGGAGATCTGTGTACAACACTATGTACTGGTGAGAAAAAACAAGTTCTTCTCAAAGTCTCAAAATTACTGTTAACTGATGATTTTATATCAAATCCTGCTCCTATTCACTTACATACAGCTTTCATAAAGAGTGGAAAGGCTTATCACAAGATAATTTGTATACATGTAGAATAACAAGTCATCTCTCACACCTGATGTTGAGAAAAAGATAACAGGAGAAGAGAGACAAGCTGGAAATAACTAAAAACTAAAACTAAAAATAATTTTTTTCTTCCCTTCTTTCAGAAAAGTAAGATGAGGTCTTTGGGGGCAAGCTTAAGAGAGACCACCGCTGTCAAATTAGAAGGGCATTGTGTGGAAGTGTGAGAGCAGAGGAGCTGGTGTGAAAGTTGGTCGATGCATCAAAATTCCCATTGGGCTGGATTAAAATCCTGATAGAAAGAGGTTTATTGTTTTAGACCTAACACCTTCTTGTCTGTTGTCTGCTTGAACATACTGTAGCAACACTGTTTGGGTTCAGAAACTGTCACTCACTGAAACCGTTTTGAAGGCTTTAACTGAACTTTAAGTTTGGTTCTTGATTTGGAAAAAAAACAAAAAGGACAGTGAATACAGGAAGTCCTCACAACTGTCACCCGATGAGTCACAGGACACCTGTGGGTGGTGACATGGAAACGTGTGGCGCTACTGAAACATCTAATGAAAAATGGTTCAGTGTATGTTAGTCATCAACGTGACAAAGAGTGTTGTTTGTACCTGATATGATTTTAGGGGTCTGGATCTCCACAAAGCCCTTTTTGGTGAGGGTATCTCTGAAGAGCTGGCACACTCCTGACTGCAGGCGAAAGATGGCCTGGCTTGTGGTCGTCTGTGGGAGGGTACATGCACACACAAACACACAACAGCGCACAGAGAGGCTTTACCACACTTCATGATTCACTGGATTTATTACACAATCATACCAGATGTGTGAACACAAGACTGCCAATTTCTGTTCATGCAACTCCTCTAGACATGAAGGGTAAAACATTTATTTGCTGGCAAGGGAAAGACATGCATTCAAACCCAGCAAGAGCCCGAGGAACTTTAAACCTATCATTATGAATGTAAATGCCGAAACCAAGGCGGGGAGACGAACTGCTCAACCTAAAACAGGAGATTACTGTAACAAGCCCCAAAACCCCCGAAAACTGCAACAGTTAGTCGATTTCAGGGAGTGTTCTCTTGGGCTTTGACATGCTCTGTCGCCTGACTCATCTCAAATGACCACAGATTTCTACAATTGAGCTTTACTGACTTTCAGCTACATTTATTATACATCTTCATGAAGGCAGACCCCTGGTCCTTTCAATACACGACACACAGATCTGTGTTAATTAAAATGTTTCATTTCCTGCTTTTTTTCCCCATCTCTAGTGCCTGTCCAGTCCTGAATAGGCCTTGTCTGACTCACATTTGGCAGAATGGAAAGGTGATAATGCCTAAATACGGGCAAGCTCATTAATCCGCAGACAATGCTTCAGGGGTGTCTGGCTGAAACTTTTCCATCAGTTTAAATCTGAATAGTTTGCAAAAAGAAGAAGTGGAGAAAAATGTGAAAGTTCCCTGTTTTAAAACCATAATCTTAAAAAAGGAGTGTACCAAATTAACCATGCTAACCACAAAACTCCTATGACTCATTTGTGTCATGTATAACACATTGAGCTGTGCCCCATGTTATACCTGGAATCTCAGACCTAAAACCAATCTCTGCAAAACGTATTCAAAAATTGGAACACACTTCTTGTTTACAGCACATCCGTAGGTGTAAAGGTGGGCGGGTTGGTAATACTTGGTGTCTTCTCAAACTGGCACTTCCTGGTGGTGGGGTCCTTAGTGTGGGGGGCCTCATAAAAACTTCATGTACCTCTCAGTGGCACAGTACTGGCATGAAAACCTGCCTGCGGTGGACCACAGGCAGGTTTCAAAGCCCCAAATTTACATATCTGTTAATCAGCCAGTTGCTATTTCTTTAAATAACATTTGAAGAAATTTATTATTTTTCCGTTAAAGTTTGTGTACTGAAATTTGAGTGTTATGTGTGAAGCTTCTTTGAATTTTTCCAATCTACTAAGTCAGTAACAGGGGTAATATGGAGGTGTTATGGGACCTAACAACAGTATGAAAATTCTCCTCATACAAGAATAAATCAAGCACAACAAAATGCAATAGAGCTGAAACAATTAATTGATTAAAAGAAAATTAATAAGAAACCATGTTAAAAATCAATTACTTTCTGGCAAAATGCCAAATAGCCACTTGTTCCAGCTTTCAAAAAGTGAGGTTTAATTGTTTTTCTTTGTCTTATGTGGTAGTAAATGTTACTGTTACTCAAAGAAAATCAGCAACTGGAAGCTTGGGCTTTACAGACCTGTGATGGGCATTTCGCACAATTCTCTTGTGTTTTATAGACCAAGCTATTAAATGATTGGGAATATAATTGGCAGGTTATTCAGTAATAAAAATGATCGTTAGTTACAGTCCTATAATGAACATATGGTACACCTGAGGACCGACTGTCATATACAGCGTCTTAGACAGGGATTTGTTTCGACTCCATTCAACACCAATTAAATAGTCAGGATGACTGACCGGTGAGTCCTGCTGTCTTATGCAAACTACATTAGAATGAATACAACTAAACTTTTCCATTGTGTTTTAGTGTGAAGCGCCTCATGTTTGAGGATGGTCAAGTTACAAGGGGAGTTCCATAGGAACTAAATTATTATTAGAGGTGGTTTATGGTTCCCTTTTGGAGCGTCTGTTAGTCCGTGTGGGAACCACTTTATAGCTTCACTGGGCTCCAAAGTGCAAAACTGATGACAGACCCTTGCCCATGAGCTCAAAGTGCACGGTGTTACAGAAACAGGTGTTGTTGTGAGGCTTGTGAACTACGTGTCTCTGTGCTGTGGTGTGAATGCCTTCCTGCCTGTTGCATACACGTGGGAGGCACAGATCAAAACAATGAGACACTATGCGCCTCAGCCTCCACTGCTGCTCGCATAGGTTTAGCACATCTCCTACACAGCAAAGGATTCACAGCATTAGCCCATTAAATCACAGACTGTCTTTTTCACTTTGAAAAGGTGCATAGGTTTGCTTTGCATTTCAGAGTACTCAGTGGCTTCAACGCTGTCTGCTTTCCCTGAAATGTGACAAGCTGCTTCACATTTCTCCTCCATCGTTTTAATTTTTTAAAGTTTTAATATATTAATATATTAATATATGAAATGTAAGAGATTAGATTCACTTTATTGTTGTATGGAATTTGTAAATTTAAAAGGGCATTATAAAACTAATGATTAACGGTGGCCAACTAGCCCGGAAATGGTAAATTTAAACTGGTGTGGCCTCAGATTTCTAAACTAACACACCTTTTTTTTAATAGTACCGGACAACCACACAAGACTAAAATGTGAACATGTGAATTTAGATACATCAAGACAAATACTCTGCGGGCTTTGTCACATACACAGTGTTTTTTCGCTTGTTTTTCCTCAGCTCTGGTTGCAACTTACCCTGAGATCAATCACCCTGTTGTCCAGCTTGGTGTCCTGGTTGACTGTAGCTCTGCCCTCCTGAGGGCAAACAAAAAACATTATCACATCACCCAAAAGCCTCCAACTATGAAATATTCAACAATGTAGCCTGCTGTGTTCTTTTCGCAGGAGTGATTGTGGCAAGGCCAGTGGCTTTTTGAACCTCGCAAGGAAGAAAATATAAGGAAAGATGGAATACTAGTTATATAAAAATTCCAGTTCACATATTAGCTACTGGCAGCTCTAAAAGCTAAGACCATGCTATCAGTACCACACACAAAAATACATATGCTTTGTTCCTTGTAGCAACTATTAAAGGGTCAATTGCAACAAAAGACATCTGCAGTGTGGAATAACAGGGCCCTAAAAAAGAAAAGAAAGAAATAAAAAACAAATGGCAGAATAAATGTTTCATCACAGGAGGAACCACTGCTTCCAGGGTCAGGGATGTCAGGCTTCCTCAGAGAACCCACTGGGGTTTGAGCTAATAGCCTGCGTAGCCACATCCTGCTCCAAACAGCCCCATGCAGAGGGACAAAAGGTTAGACGGGCAGACAGTCAGATAGACAGGGCTGTTAAGGCACGTGTCTCTCGGGAGGGCAGGTGCTGCTACAAGTGTGTGACTGACATGTTAAATCCCTGCAGAATACACCTGGGATGCTCCTGCTGCAGCTGCAGAGATTGGCTTACTGGATAAACACGGACGGACTCTCAGCTGTCTCCGGTATGGTGGGACCCACATTATTAATTTTCTCATGATACATATATGAAATAATATGTTAATACAACATTTTATATTGGATATTATAATAATAAAAAAATTGATATATAAATATAACTTTATATATGACTTTTCATAACAATGCCGCAAAGAGAAAAAAAAGGGGGAAAAAAAAGCAAGGCAGATGAAATGACAATAAGGAACAGAGCACTTAAGTAATAAAACAATGGAATGAATAAGAACAAATAAATACAATAAAAACATAAAAAATATATGGTGGGTCCGCAGCTACACACATATAATAGTTGCTGAGATGTGGCTATTCATTCATCCATTACAAATTATGTTGATGCAATTGCTTTACTCTCTTAATAGAAAAGTTTGCAACATTATTGTAAACTATTGCTGCAGGAACACCACTTAAAACATCCAACCTAGCATTTCCACCGGCACTGGAGGACTGCAGCTGGTTCTCCAAACCATTTGTATTAGTGTTGTCAACTTGTTTGGCAAAACACTGCAGTAGTTGTTTTCACAGATCTATGGTTATTTAAAAGTTATACAATTTTCAATATGACATACTGGTTCCAAATTTACAAAGCTGAATTCTTTTTGAATTGAATCACCAACCAATCACACATGTATTGAACTGACGTGCTGTTCAGTGATTCACAACCCAAAAAACAGAAGCTTCAAAGTTTAATAAACAGTAATAACCACCTAAACTGTGGGTGGGAAAAATAATCACTTCTTAAATGAATCACGATTCACTCAAATGATTCAGCATCGACACACAAATCTCCTTAATTGGAATCCAGAAGGCTCCCTAAACCCTGGCTGCCGGCTCTTATAAACACTGTGTGATGAGATCCCAGTTTGCATGGAGAGGGCCGAGTCACTGAATGTGATGTTAATCAGTGTGAGCTATTCTGCTCTTGATCTTGTTTAATTCAACCTGGTTTAATTACCCAATCCTCGAGTCTGCCAAAAACACGAATTTCTATTCTCCTTACTGCAAACATCCTCGCTCTGTGAAGGACGAAGTTAGTTCACGCATGGATATGCTACAATTTTGGTTTTCATCAAGTATACTGATAAATCCAGGCTTCATTTTTTTATGCTGTTGTATAGTTGGAGCAATCCTTTATATGTATGTTATAAGCCTTAGACAGTGGACTCATAAACACACACGCTGAGAGTCAGTTTGTGTTTCTCATACTGAAAAGTTGTTGTCAGAATTTTTCAAATTAAAGCACAGTCTGGAACAGAGTCTACTAGTTTTTTTTCTTTTTGGCTGAGCTGTCTCATTGGCATTACATGCTGGCTCTTTTTACCAGACAGTAAGAAGTATCAACTTAAGAATGTACGACAATTGGAGGTTCATGTTATTCCAATTCCCTAAATTGTTGGTGGTTGTATTTTCTCTTTTTCAGTCAAAACATAACACACAGTAGATCCTTAAGAAGGCTTTAATCACCTCCTGATGCCACTAAAATGTCCAGCAATCAGTGTGAACTGCAGTGCATTGCTTCATTGTAGAGTCTGACCGATTTATCTGCAGATATTGGCCTATTGCAGACATATTGTATCATATAATATTGGTGCTATCCAATATGCGGCTGTTTTTTTCTGGTATATTATTATTTAACATGTAAAAGAATATTTAGTTTAAATATTATTTAAGTTATTTCATAAAGAAAGCAGCCTCCTGAGTACCGTTGCGTAGTCATATCGATGAAATGCTGCACAATCCATATAGAAAATGTCTGTTTTCATTCCAGCTAAACTCTTCACTCCATCAGCTGCTGTATCAGAAACTGATTCATTTTTTCCCCTCTAAAATTGGTACCAAATCCCATATCGGTCGGGCTCTCCTTCATTGAGAAGACTGAATAAGATCAGCCTTGGGTGTCAGCCAATACTTCACATTAACAGGAGGAAATAGCATTGAAGGATCTTGGGTGAAGTATGCCTTCTCATGCCCTCTCATTCATCCCTACATTCATCCTCACCTCTTCCCCTTCTCCATCAGGCCTGACAGCATCTTCCAACTGCAGGGGGAGACGAGGTTCTGCCTGGCTGATGACAAAAATCTGAGAGGCGATAGAAACAAAGAGCATTATAATTAAGAGGGTGACAAAATACCAACGTTTTCATTAGATGTTCAGACAGTAGAAAGTACCTGCAGATTACACAGAGACCTCAGAAGTCAAAGTGAAAGACAGTGACAGCCTCATCTGATAGAACTTCATCTGTCTGTGAGTGACTAAGTGCTGCTAACAAATCATGTACAGGTGGTGGGAACAATACAATGCTGTACATTTCGCATCACATTGACGTTGTTGAGTTTCCTTTGCTTTTTTTAGAGACACTTTGTGCTGTTGCACTGGGTTGCATTATACTGTGTGAGCCTATTATTATTCACCCCTCAAATTGTATGTATTCGCTACATCAAATGCAACTACTACACTATACCATATAAGCAAACTAATGATCATGTGAATGCTGAGTGCTGAGTGCATTACCATGTGTGGGTGTTTACATACTTGCATGACACCTGTGTAGTTCCTGTGTGAGGAGATGTGTGATCACCTGCTTGAACGATATGAATCATGAACGATCCATTGTCTGGGTACGTGCATATATGTGCATACCAGCCAAATGTTAATTTGAGTGTTTTTATTTAGATATGTGCATGAAAAGGAGCTGCAGCATCGTATTCGATGTGTTTGCATTCCTGTGTGTGAAGAACTCTTGTGTGTGATGGCTGCTGAAAAGTTTGCCCACCCTCTCGATGTGGAGCTCAACGTCCTGCTGGGAACAGCTCTCGATCTTCTGCTCCACTTTTCTCACCAACGCCTCCACGTCTACGATGCTTTCCTTGGTGATGCTGGTGAAAGATAGCAGGGAGAGAGAGTGTAAAACGATAATGCTTAGAAAACAAACTGTGTGGGAGGCTCACTGCCTGAGAACAATATTTCCATTAAACTGTGTGACTGATGCTTGGAGATACGTGCTTTTATTTTTCGTAGTGTGATGTGGAGGGGGGGTATTGTGGTATATGGGTGAGTGATTGTGAGTTGGGCGACAACAAGAAGGTTCTTTTTTCACTTTGAAATTATTTAAATGAACACATCCTAAAAATACAGCTATGAGCAAACGTGTGTGAAAAAGGCCAAGTACAGATACTACAAGAGTTGTGGCTTTCATAACAAAACTGTAATCCCCTTTCTCTGTCCTCTGTCTACTTTCATTAGGGCTCAAATCAACACGTTGCAGCAGGGTAGAAAATGTTTCCACACATCTTCCTTCAGACAAATTTGGCTGTCTGTTATGGAATAGCTAAAACACACCATTACAGCATAATTTTACCCACTTGAGACCCTAAAATGATTCGTATCACCACATTATGGTATCACACTGATTTTGAGAAGTATAAAGGCTCTACTCTACCCAACTGTCTATCAAATGGGGGATTGCGGTATTAAATCAGCACTAGCTCATTTCAAGGCAGATGAAATGATAATGTGCATAATCACATAGTTCAAATTCCCTTAATCATTTTATAACACTCACAAAGGAGGAGAAGCAAATAAATAGAAGCAGGCGAGTTAGGGAGGGATGATTGATTGTTGATTGTAGAGTTTCGATAAAAGGGGTTTGCAGCTTATATCATTTTGTGAGGTTGTGGGAAGTACCCAGATCTACGGCTAAAACAGAAACAGGGGTTAAGAATTCCCCTATTATACACTAAAGTGAAAGTAAATTACAGCATGTGAGGGGAAGCCAGTCTTAATTTTGTCAATATAGGTTTTCAAAACAATTCACCATCTTCCTACAGATTCCCCAGTGAAACACAGAGATACACATCAGAGATATGAGGAAAAACACAGATTGTCATGGGCAGATGCGAAACCTGCTGTAATCCTTCACTCCTCCTCATTAAAAAGCAGTAATGAGGGACTGAACACTGGGGTACTGCTGTCCCTTCAGCCCCTCGACAGCTGCCACCGTAGTCCTTCCCTTCTAGTAGGAAATCAGTTAGATAAATAAATCCCCGCATTAATAATTTCCACTGCATGGCCCAGAGGCTGGCGGCAACACAGACAGCCCACACTGAGGGAAACCGACTGATTAACTCAAGACTGAGAGTTGACAATATCACATGGAGATGAAAAATGCGACTCTTGTGATCCTGGGGTGTTGAATCAGTGTGAAAGCAAAGTTTTGCTCTTGGCATTTATGGGTCAACACATTGACTGGCTTCTGTGACCCTGCCCACAATCGGTGCTCAACATGGGTGCAATACCACTGGAATAGCTACCACTATGAGATACTAGACTAATATTTGTTACTATAATGTACTTACTATAGAATGAATATAGTGACACAGAGATTATCTAAGCCAAAATTAAAAAAAATATAGTTTTACTTTGGCCATGAAAGGCACATATGGCCATTACTTCAGTTGCTAATGCATCACTATATAAGCTGAAAAGACAAGGTTTCCCAATTTCAAAAAAGGTGATCTTACACATAGATGATGTTTTCACCAATCCTTATGCTTTCAGTCCTTGAAGCCAAAACCAAGTACCAGTGCCAAATAATACCCTCCAAACCTGAGATTTCACTCAAACTCGTACGATCTTGCAAGACATTATCCTCGAGACAAATACTATGATTTCCTCAGCGTCTCATGCAGGACACCTGCTACTGTGTAATATCCCTATTACAGCCAGTGTAAAGGGAGACACTATTTCCAAAAAGAGACAGTGCAGTTGAGTTTTGTAAATGTAATTTCTAAATAAAGTGAGCAGCTGTTATGGAATTTCATTGATCTGCATTTTTTTGGAGTGGCAAATCAACCCTTTTAAAACTGCTTACAGCTGATATTTTATGCTGTGGCATCGCTGTCACTCTTACTTACTCATGTAAGCACTACATGTGCTATCCAAATCAGCGATTCTTTTTAAGACACCCTGACTGAATCAGGTGATACAGTGTTGAAATTAACCAACAAACGTCACAGTACACAATAATCAGACGTGATTATTGTTATTCCAGTTTTTAGAGGAGGAAGAGTTCTCCTCTCCTTTACACTGGGCAATCCTAAGGCACTTGATTTGAGTAAAAGCTGCAGAGCCTGAAGATCACTTAATTAAATAGTGTGAGTGAGAGGAGGATAATTTGGACATACAATATGTCAAAGGAGACTTCCCCAGCAATGTCATCAGTGCCCTTGGCATGATTATGAGGATTAAGTTGTAATCCAGGGTCTTACTCAGCTTGTCAATCATCGCACTAAAGTGTGTGAAACTAGATGTGGGCCAGGAAGCCACAGGAACTGATAGTGCCACCTGTTAATAAAAAGCATGTAACATTTTGATCCAAGCAGCAATGCTTCGCAAACTGACTTGGTAAATCGCTACGCTGCATGGAGTATTTTTGAATTTTGATGTCAGACCATGTTGTCTTAGCAACCGTGTGTCATCACTTTCACTTGCTCTGCTCTTAGGTGCCAATGTATTGCACAACCACCTAACTGCCAGACCACAACATTTCAGCATCATGTTGAGAAACGGCCGCACATAAAAGAAATCATCTGACAGTTTCAAAAATGTAGTGAAATGTAAGTGTCCTAAACACAAGATCCATACAGAAAAGCTTTCTACAATACAACAATAGACAACATGCTGTTTGAAATCACCGTTCCTTTCTACGCCTGTGTTTAATGCCCTTTCTGAAGCTACAAAGCACTGCAGGGTAACAGAAACTAAAGCTGAATCTAAATGACGGCTGGGAGCAGCTCAGCTGAGTGACTGAGAGGATCTGAGGCACGGTCAGTGCATTCTGACACTTCCAACAAAGTTGGGGTCAGGGTGCTCAGCAGAGGTCAAAACCCGGGTCTAAGCAGAAGTGACCTCGCCCTCATTAGAAAAATGTACTTGTTTGTTTGGATTTAGTTTCTTGTAAACAACTCAACATACTGCAACAAACCACCTAGAGGCTCCTAGGGTGTCATTTATGAAACATGAGTATAATGAATGGGTGTAAAATGGTAATTTATGCACATTTGGGTGTTCATCAAACATTTAGTAGCTCCGACTTGTTTACATATCACTCAGGCAGGTGTGTACATACATCTCATCATTCATTATTTACATCATTAAGTCTGGATGTACTGAATGTATGCTAATGTTTTCTCAAAGTATTACATGAATTATAGAAATATTTATTTTGTTGTTTGTTGTAGATGCTATCAAATATATCCTTTTTTTAAATTCTGTACAGACTGCTTTGCAACGATTACTTTGTCTGGAACAATAAAAGAGCCTGACATACACTGCACGGATGTTTGACACTGCTTTGTCAGTGTCAAACATAGATGCGCTGTTTAATCAAAATGATCTCTTTCAACTTTTTTGGTAACGTTCTCTAGGAGGATGAAACAGCCTGCACTTGTTCCTCAGTCTTAACCGCAGCTTTCGGTGAAGCTTTAAAGCGATGATAGGTGCTACTTAACAGGAGGCATTTTTTTTTAATGCAGCTGCAATCTCTGCATTGCTTAAGTTCTTTATTATACAATGTCATAACTGCCATTTTGGTCTGGCGGATTACAGTTGTGGGTGTTGCCCTTTGACTAATTTAGCAATATCTAAAGGAGTTTCCATTTGAGTAATTCATGATAATTCAAGTCTTCCCCATATACAAATATATTAAATTTAACAGTGGTACAATTGGAAAACAATGTTCCAAACACAGGATGAATGCACTGTAGGTTTTAGTAAATTACATGAATTATGTCATACATGTTTTTTATGTGGATTTAAAGTCCAAATTTTGAATTATTTCACATAAGACCCCCCTTGGGAACATCAAATGTAAGCCTAAATTGGCATCATTATGGGCCCTCCCCCGTTTAGCCCTTTTAATAAAGCGCATATCCGCAGATAGTCGTGTTCATTCATCGACTACCAGCAGCGGGCTACTGTTTGGCTGCTAACATGACTAATGATGCTTGGCTCTTAAGTATTTCTTTCTCCTCTGATTCAAGTTGCTGTATCTGCCATCTCGACAGGAACTGCTCCATTAAAGCACTGCTGTATCCCACAATGTTAATAGTCAGCTTTTGTTGTCAAGTGAAAAATGATTGATACCCTCCACCTCACTCAGAATGTGTGAAAATGGATCGGCGGACTGGGCCCAGGATTTTCCCACCATTGTTTGAGCCCTCTCTGACAGGAAGAGCAGTCTCAGTACTCACTTTGCAGCAAACTTGACCATCTGCTTGCTGGCACGATCTCCCACGGCGACCAGTGCCTGCACGTTGAACTGCTGTTGACGCAGAACCAAGAAGCATTGCTTCCCTGAAAACAAAACAACAACAATAGATGGAGCCGTGCTGTTAAGATCTCGTTTACGCACGTTTAACATGCGTGTGACGTTAAAAGCTTTGCCGCTCTCTCTGACGCAATGTCCTTCGGTTCAGTCAGAAGTCTACGTGTGACTCAGCTGTAAGGATCTTACTTGTCATCTACAGGTAAAGTGCCAAACATTTGTGAACGGAGCCTTTTCTTTGAAGAGCGCTGTGTGGAGAAAGGGTGATTGCTACCTTCCTAACAAACACACACACACCTAGGAAGAGTGTAAACAAGTTTGTCGACTAAAACCCAGGGCAGTAGACTGTCGGACCACCCAGCTACTTTGATGTTTGTTGCCTGTGTGAAGGGGGTGAGAGGGGTGGGTGGTCGGGGATAATAGCAATGCCAGAATCCCACCAACAGATGCACCTCATACCAGAGCAAATCAGGATGTTATTCTGCTCACACGGACATCCTTACAGCGAGCAGAGAGAATGAAGACATGAGTGGGGTGGAAGTAAGTTGACTCTGGAAGTTATCTTGAAAGGAAATGTCTAAAAAAGATAATCATCGTGACTCGAGTTTATCTGTAATCACAAGTTCAGCACAGCAGCAAAAAGGTCTGTTGTTTTATACAGAGATGTAATAACCTGCCAAAGCTGAGTAGGTTCATTGTATTCTAATAGGGCAACTTCATGACTGCCTGTAGCTGGAATCCAACTAATAGAGGTTATCTGAGCTTCCAGTTGGCAGCAACTTGCTAGTCTGACAGTGATATGAAAAACACCCTCAGGTTATCAAACTCTCCTTAACATGGAAGGAATGATAAAAAAAAAGAAGAAAAAAACTGCTTTGCAAGTGTCTGCACAATCTGACAGAGGAATATAATATAGAAAATGAGGGAAAGCCTGTCTATACGGGGGTACAGCTGATCTTTTTCAGTTTCTAGACTTCAGTGTTGATCAGACTGAAGAGAATGATGTCAGTCATCTAGGTCATGGGAAATTTCAAAGCAAGTCAAAGGCAACTGGTATCAGTTTGGTTTAGCTGAAGAGAAGGGAGAGGGGTGGAGAAGTGGCCCAAGGGCACAAGTTTTGGATGTTTCACTATAGTACACCAGGGATTAGCACAGAGGTCATCTAATCTCGGCTGTTTTTGTCTTTCGCACAAAAGAAAAGTTGCTCCGAGCTGAAAAAGGTAAAAAATAATGTGGGGATGATCTCACCTTTGGCTCTGCTGGTGTGGACTCGGGCACGCAGCCAAATGAGCTGGTCAGCTTTCTCAGGATTCAGGTCTTGGACTCGCACCAACGCCCTGTCTGGCTCACACACACAAACAAATGTATTATTTCAAAGGACTTTTTATGTCTCTCTTTCACCACCTCTCCCCTAACCCCCCCTCAACAAACTCCCAAGGGCAGAAAGAAAAGTGAATAAGCTTGCTTGTGCGTGTGTAGGCATACGTACAATAAAACGCTCAAATTACAGACGTGCCTAATAAATAAGACACACTAGGAGGCCTGCTGAAAAGCTGTCCAACTCACCCATTCTCTGTGGGCTATATGACAAATTGACTCTAGTTTCACCTATGTCACTCAGAGGCATGCTTTCTCCTCATTATCAGCGAGCAGAAGAAGCAGACACTGAGGCTACGCTGGAGAAAACAGAGCCGCCCTTTTGGCTGAGAACTCGGCATCAACCCACATGAAAGCTCTCGCCCTCCACCCCCCCTCCTCCCATCCCGTCCCAATAGCTTGGTTTGGCATGCAGGTGAGGGAGGCCCCACTTTGTTTGCTGCCACTGGAGCTGAAAGAGCATCCAGACAGATGGACGACCTCGACAGGTCCGCCTGCTGTCTCGTTCCTCCACGAGTTATCGCACACTATTGGTTATCACAATTATCACTGCTGCGATCGTGACGAGAGAAGAGACCAAAAGAATATTTTGTGATCTTTATCATTTGCAACCGTGCCCATCTGTAACTTTCGACCGCCAGACTAATGTAACCTGAGAAGTTCTGGATCAGGATGTCATCTTGTATCAAAACATATAATTTGAGAGCTGCTGCACGTTCTCCATTTCAGGATGGCAGATTTTTTTTTGCATTGTGTAAATTTCCTCACTACAAGAATGGAGCTTAAGGAGAAATGTGCAGTTTAACCCTTTGTACCCAAACATGCATGTTTAATCTTCCCCCCCCCCCTCTTGACTTGAGTTCAAATGAACTAATATCCTAACTAAGAGGGGCAAACAAATGAAAATAATAAAAAAACATGATTTTCGGGGGGGAAAACTTCCACTTCTGGTAACTGACAGGAAATTGAGAAAAATGCCACGCACAGACGAGAAAAAAAAAGATAAAAAGACTCAACCCTGGTACCTGGAAATAATATTAGAACAAGAAGTTTGTTCATACGAAAGGAAGTCGTGTCATTTTATTCTTTGAATTTGTTTTTCACACTACTGAAGTGCATATCCTTAAAAGACGACGCTGACATTGTGCAAACATGTTTGAATAAGAGAGCGGCAACATTGACAGCAGGCACAGAAACAAAATCTTTTAGTGTATTCATTAAGGAAAAGACACAGGCAGGCAAACATGTTAATTATACCAAATGACACTATAATCAGCTACTCTTAAAACACCAAATATCACCACATGTGACAGAGAAATTGGTCTATATGGTCATTACAATCATGGTAACATCAAGGTAGAGCTGTCACAGTGAAGGAATTTTCCCTGTGGTCATTTAGGGTGGATCAACAGTGTAGTATGCAGTATTATTGCGGGTCACATTTTTCTGTTTTCGCAAATTACTCTGTGAGGGGTACAACTGGATAATTTTTCATCTCAGTATCTGCTTGTGCTAATCACCTGCACTCTCCTTCCTCCTGCCTCCTGTGTCTGTGACCCTGTTAACAGTTAGTTAATAACATATTTGCCTGAAAGTCGCCAGTTAACAGGGTCACTCGTTAAAATGAAACACTGGCGAGCTGCACAGCTATGGCAAATTGGGATAATTAGCGGACCGGTCGGTGTTTTCTACTACAAGGCTCTGCCGGTGTTCTCCAGACAGGAGTTTTTCCAGAGCGAGTGAGGTGGCGGTTAGGTGACTTGTGTGGTGATGTAATCCTGGGCTGTGACTTGAGGGATAGTGAATAGCTGTGTTGAATCTCTTCATACTAGCCACTCTGGGACGCTGTTCTGTCCTAAAAAATATGACGTGATGAGACTTCCCGTGCAGTTGTGACAGCGCCAGCTCTGCCGTTGGCTTGTCAATAGCGTGGCATTTCATTATTGTAGCTACTGCAACAGCTCAAACATCAAAGCAAAGGTGTTGTCCCTTTGTAATTTGTTCCACTGCTGATCTTTTATCTGTTTTCAGCAATGAGACGGTGATTGGTTGGCTGATAAATCAAAGAGGTAGCTTTCATACTAACCCAGTTTCTGTTGGGACTGGACCATAGCCGACACACCGTATCGGTCCTTGGCAAAGTCCTGAAAGAATAACAGCATGGCATCTTAGCAGTCGACATCAGTCATTTCATCAAACAGCTAAATAAAACATCACACCGCTAAATAAAACATCACACTGCTTTTAGTATATGCACATCAACTCTCTATTGTTCTCAAAAGCAACTCTACCGTTCTGATTTCATAAGCGTCAGTCTGTCTACTACATCTGAGATTGCAGACAGACACAACAGATAAATACGCTTATCACGATCTTGCACATAAACCGTTGCAAAGGTGTGAAAGCAGAGGCAGACTCAAAGTCAGACAAGAAGGCAGGGGACTGCAGCATGTGTGCTATGATCTCTAGGGGATACTTACATCTTCTTCTGTGCTTTGTTGTTCGGCAGCCTGAAACACAGAGAGACGACGGGGGGTTTAAAAGGGCATTGCAAATAGCCAGGAAATAACAACACAAGGACTATCTATTTAATTCAAACATAAAAAAATTCAAAATGGAGCAACTTAAAACGCTTTACTACAAGTCATGTAAATTGTGTTTTCATCTTGTGCTATCAGGGATTTGAATAAAATTAATAAATCATAGCTCAGTCCTGGAGCTGAGCCTCAGATCCCTAGAATACACAGCTCTTCTAACACATTGCTCTAACACATCATAGACAATGAGTAATGGCAGTAGGAGATATTGCTTTGTAATAGAAACAGCATAAGTGGACAGATTCTTTATCTTTGCGCTGACTGCTAGGCAAATGACTTCCAGAGTGCGATGAGATCGAGTCTTGGCAAAGTTACAATTTCATTTTCTATGCAAATTGATATTGGTGTTTGGAAATGGCTGGTGGCAGCGGAGTGAACTGGAATTGCCCATCCTTGATATGATAATCCAGTCACATGATGGATGATATTCCAGCCTATGATCAACTGAATATAGACCTGCTATAGCCACGAAGCAACAGACTTATACCGGAGCCACTAAGGTGACAAGTGTCGGCACAGAAACGGCAAATAACACAGCTAACACTCACTCAATAAACATTCAGCTCAGCTTCCGGGTCTTCTCCTGGGCACTGCTTACAACGCCACTATGATATAGGCTGCAATAGCCAGGGTATTAAAGAGTGACACACCGGCTTCTTCCATGCAGCATGCTGACTGGATGAAATTAGCTGGAAGAACTTTCGCCTATAAAAGCCAATGGAAACATGACCCACCCATGTCCAGGGTGTCGATTCAGTCTTGGATAAGCTAGTGTCGAGCTAGATGACACATTTTCTAACAATGGATAAGGACTTCCTCGTTTATATTCTCAGATTATTATTCTACACTTTTTGCTTTAAGGGATTTACACATTACAGACTCAAGCGACTTGGGTATCAGGCTAATGTTACCCATCCACATTAAACACTGAACTAACACGGGCTAATTTTGATACTTAAAGCTAATTTTTTCCAATCATCATCATATATTTTAATCAGAGAGCCATGGTAGGCCAGTAAATCTTTTTCTTTTGAACATTTAGCAACTGGAGTAAAAGAAACACTGTGAAAGCACTAATTAATGTTACATTAGACTGTGACTTTTAGTTTGTGAGCAGAAAAAGAGACACGGTGGATAGTTGAGCTGTGGATTTGTGCGTTTAAGCTGACACCTTTTCCCTCAGCTGTCCTGTGGACACATGTTCAGATGTTTTGTTTTACAGTTCCATAAGCATTATTTCAGTGAGTTTCATGGAGCGGGGGAGTGTTGCACAGACTTCACAATCAGTGAAAAGAATGCAGTGGTATCAGATTTGTACACAGAATCATAAAATACCCTGAGTTTGGATACGGGCATCAGTATCTGGACAGAAAAGCTCAGATCAGTGCATCCCCAAAGTTTATAAAAGCTCTTAAATATCCAAAACCAGATGCACTGCTGTAACTTCAGATATGATTGTGGGACCCAAAAAATGTGGCATTTTTTGTACTGTTAAAGTGTAGACGTATTTTGGCCCTGATCCACATTCTTTGTTGGATATGAAGAAACATTGTACTCAGTTTGCAAACAATGTTGATGTGGTTAACTTTGTCGAAACCGTTAAAGCAGCGGTTTGTGCAACTAACTTTGTGCTCCAGGTCGGAGCAAGTGCGTAACACTTTGGGGCATTAGTCACACACACCACTAAATATACCTGATTTTGGTACACCTGGATCATATTTATGGACAAAATGTTCCCTCTGGTGTCCTCCAGCTGCTCCGCCTCAACTTTCTGTGATTTACAGTTTCCTGATTGACAGTAAAGTCAACTAGTCGGTTAGTTAGCTTAGCCGTGCTCATTCTAAGGTAACAAAAACACAACGATTCCTATATTCAGGTGATTATACACTCGTGAAAATACAGTTATGCATATTATATCCTATTTCTGCCAAAGGATCCTTTTAAATGTTACACACCGGATCTTTAATAACAACATTAATAAATCAGGTAAAACCCAGTAAAAGGTCTGAGGATCAAAACGTCGTTAAACAGAGCACAAGTGTTCAACAAAGCTGTCCACAAGACTTTCTCAAGTGCAATGACGTCATAGTGAGTGTGACCCTCAATTTGTAAAATGTTTAACGTCCCTCTTAACATGCAGCTCATGAAACTGAATAACATGTCGTGCACTCTGTAGAAGAAAATAGCACTTTGTTTGGGTGGACATAAACAAAGGCAAAATGACAGGAATACTTAAACAATGGATACTCTTGCCCCCCAGCTAAGCAACTCTCCTGGACCCACAATGCCCAGCAGAACCGCACGTCACAGCCATAACAGCTGTAAGAGGGGGGGGGGGGGGGGGGGGGGGCG
>NW_023340095.1:8556597-8556877 GCF_004916995.1 Morone saxatilis | reverse complement strand
TATTTAGGGTTCAGTTTTAATTAAAGAAAAGAATTAGTTTGCAGATCCCAACCTGTCAGGCTAATACACATTCCTCTGCTCCTGTCAGTTTGGCCTCTGGTTGTTTTCACTTTAAAGTTGGAGGGCGCAGACGTGAAGGAATGTTTGGGGGTCACACAAGTTAATCTACCTTAAGTTGCTTTAACTTCATGTGGAAGTGGTCTCAAAAACGCATATCCTGTGTGATGTAATGCAATGCCCTGCAGTAAATACATTACTGTACTGTGCATGGTTTCAGTTG
>NW_023340095.1:8554327-8556531 GCF_004916995.1 Morone saxatilis | reverse complement strand
GACAACTCGCGTTTGAAATGTTTATTACAGCGGTATAACGTAGATTTTGGCGTCTAGGCTCCAACCTCAAACACCTTAAACCCCCGTAGCTGGAGCTCCATTTGTTTCTAATATTATGTCCCCCTGCATTTACCAATAGCACGGAGAAAAACTATTGGAAACACCTTACAGTTGAATGCAAATCGATACAACAACACCCCAAATGGTAGCTTCGACAGTTACCATCAACAGCAGCTTTTTTTTTGGTTTCACAAATGGATTTGATTTTAATGCGAAGAGCATTCAATTGTCCCGTTGTGCTTCGGATGACTAAGCCTCCTCCTACAAGGACTGATAACAACTCTTCCATTTGTTGTCCTTTTAATGAATACACCTGTTGGACAGTTTTCCTTCTCACATCTGGTTTACTGATAAGCTGTTTTTGTTTAACTCTGCAAATACAATAATTGGTCTGTGAGGAATCACATTTGCAGCGTGCAAAGAAGAGACAACCCCAAAGTTTGTTTGTGTACCGATTTGACAGCAGATTATAGGCGTATGTGGACAGCTGCTCCAGACAGTTAGACTGATCTTACTTGCCTGAGGGTAAAAAAAAGTTTGCTTATCCAGTTGCGCAAAGTCAACTGGTTGGTGCAGCAATAAACCTGCCCAAGTACATGTTTCTTTATCTACTTCACACTCTGTATCAGTGGAATTTAGGTTCATAAAACAAGAGGGCTATAACACAAGGTAGCAATAGACTACTCGTATGTAGTCATTTATTTAATTTTTCATAAATGCATCCTAAATTGGGATGAGAATTAAGATCGCACACTCACAATATGTCATTTAGACTTTAAGTCAATGTCCAAATCCAGTCAAGATTTCTCTGCAGGTCGTTGGGACAGTGTTGGCTTTAATTTTGGTAGTAGAGGAAGAATAAAACCTGGTCTGAAGTCCTCCCTTGGAAGACAAAGACATTATCTGTTGTGATTTCTGCTTCTTGTTTAGACTTTCTTGCTATTTAAAGTTGGCCTTTGGTCCTTGTTATTTCCTGTGACTGAATAGGAGCAGCTCCCATGTTGCTCGTGGGCTTCCTTCAGGTCTAGACACCTGGTCATCGGGTAAACCAAACAGCCCTCACTCATTCACCTGCAATCTTGGTGCACTTTTATAACGGTGAATGCGAGTCTGATTTGGATAAGTGCAAAGTTCAGAGCTTTTTTATAATATTAAGTCTATGCTCACCTGGTTTATTGCAGATATATCTTTTACAGCCTTTTTGTCTGTGACCTAAAATACTGGCATATCACTTCCTCAGTAAGCCACAGGTACTAGTGTGTTACCGGTGTAGGCCAGCATAAATCACATGCTCTTTTATTTATTAGTTTCAAAGGCAGTATATTTTAAGAGCTCTTATATTACAATAAAAAAATATATATATGTGAGCTTGGGTTAGGGTGTCAAACCGCCTGTGTAGGACAGTTATTTAAGTTTTGCATTAATTATAACTTCTTATATGTGTATATTGTGGCCTACTTGTTGCATTTAGATAAGAGTGTAGTGTATTTAGTCTACTGTCCCCTTCAAAACAAATTTCACTTTATAAGCAAATGTCAAATGCTTATCAGCGCTGACATTGTGTTGTGCGGTGCAGTGTGGCAGTAGCATTTAGCAAATAAAGACACCCTTTCTTCCAGATAAGACTAAATGTTATCATAATCTGTATTCTTCACAAATTCTATAATGGGTTTGAAAGTGCTGCCGAGACTACTGTCTTCTTTAAGCCGTAGTGTTTATCTAGCTTATCTTACTTTCTGACATCTCTGCTTTGAGCCACTCTCCAGACTCTCATCTCTCCATTCACACAGGCCACCGGGGTTGTGTTTGAAATAACAATGGGACTGAAGTAAGTGCGGACTTAAGAGCTGGAGGTGGCGATGGCTGAGAATTAATTTTCCCAGGAGGTCAATAACTTCCTCATGGGATGCAGGAGAAATAGAAGGTGGAAGTTGACTTAAATGTTGATGTTGTGTACCTCTTCCTGTTTCAGGGCGACGGAGGAGGAGCAGCAGGCTCAGTCAAAGAAAGGGCTGAAGAAACAGCAGAAGGAAGCAGAGAAAGCAGCAAAGAAGGCTGAGAAACAGGCCAAGCTGGTCAGTGGTGTTTTTGTTTCGTTTTTTTTCTGGTTTGTTGTTTCACATCCGCCCCCCCCCCCCCCCCCC
>NW_023340095.1:8536768-8554227 GCF_004916995.1 Morone saxatilis | reverse complement strand
AACCCCCCCCCCCCCCCCTAACACACCGTCTAACACTCTGCTTTATCTTTCCATTGCTGCAGTTTAAACCACGTTCTGCACACTGAGTGAATCCTCCACGATGGTTTCACTGTGAACTGTCAGATGATGCAATCTGCTGCCTGTCTGGGCCAATGCTAGCTGGCTAGCTGCTACCACTGCTAGCACATGTTAAAAGTCGTGTTGTTGCTGGGAGACACACACACACACACACACAGACACACTCTTACCCCTTCCCTTCCTCTTTAGTCATGTCGAGCTATATTCTGGGAGAATGAGCAGAAACTGTTTCTCGGCTGTCTGACAGAGAGAAGAAGAAGAACCACATCAGCTGTTCACTGCATGGACGTGCACCGGAAGGAAGGACCTGTTTTCACGGAGCACACAATACCGGATGCTTTGGGTTCCGGCTAGAAACGAGCGGCTGAAATGGAGTTCCGTCTCACTTGTTTTGTCCCGCACATGGTCTAGACAAAAAAAAAAAAAAAAAGCATATAATGGGTAATTACTTTAATTCAAGGTTAACTTGTTCTAGTTATACATATTGCTACGAATTAGCAATCAGTTTGGGCTGCTAGGCTTCTAAACAGCATTAGGAATGGACACATCTTTCTGAAAGGGCAAATCACATGTGTCTAGACTCTACATGTGTCTAAACCTGCAATGCATGACAATAATGATAGATAGCCTACTATATAGACCTATGGCAGAGTATAGGGAGGTACCGTTTTTTTGGTGCATTTTGTGGGTATTTGGGTTTCTCTAACAGCAATACAGATACATGCCAAAAATATTAGGAAGGGTTATTTGTACACAACCACCTTGTACAAATTGGAGTCTGTGGTGTAAAGCATCTTAAATTTGATGCTCCCTTAATGTTGAAAAACCTTAAAACTCTATGCTATACAGATGACAATGTTATCGGGTGTATACAAGATATACTATTTGAAGTAAGGATTTGAACATTACACACCTACAATAACATGCACACAGACACATGACAATAACACTGGTATTATAACTTAACCACCATGTGTGGGCTTTTTTTTTTTACACATCCATATGAACACTAAAAGTGACAATCCATGAAATTACTTTCACACGCCTTTGGTCGAGTGCACTGAGTGCATCCAGGTATCCAGTGACCTTTAGAGGAATGGCCATGCACAGTGAGTGATGTTGGTTTGAATACAGTGGGGGGTCATCAAAGCTTTTCTCAGGCTGTTGGCCACAGGAGCTCCTCCTGCTGCAGGAAACGGCCTTCCTACTGCTCACTTTCCAACAAAAACAATGTAACCATTAGTGGTCAGTGCCAAAAAGGAACCTGTGGTATTTTTGTTCCTTTCATCCTCAGTTTGCACTTAAATTCATCTCTGCACTTACTGGTACTTATACTGTCACTCATATGTTTAATATATCTCAACAGCAAACCTTAATGAGGCCCCCTTACAGTCTGGACAATGGTTTCAAACCTGCATGCACACTGGTAATGACTCGCCAGTAGAAACTATTTCCTGTCCATTTCAACAGCTTTGGCCTTTAACCCATAAAGCAAACAAGAATCTCTTCACTACTTCAACATACACACATGAGTTTGTTTTACCTGATATATGAGATGTCAGAAAGGTTGCAACACTGCACCGGAAGACGATATTGATGTTTTGCAAGAATTTATGATTACAGCATCATGAGATTATTATCATATTAGAAAAGCCTAGCCTACTGAAAATAAACAGTCTGGCTATAATCTCTATGTTGATATTACCAAAGTGGCAGTATATGGATATAGAGGTGTATGTTGTGTACCAGTGAATATTTTCTCATAACACAAAGAGAACAAAGGCTTTAATTATTAATGAAAGGGCCCCTTCTTGGACCTTAAGGTTAATTCCCAAGGGGGCCATATGTACCTTTTGAGCACTCAAGTGCACAGTTGCACAATTTGGATAAAAGCTTTCCATTTATGACAATGTTGAGGCAATAAGGTATTTATAAAAGAGTATAAAACACATCCATGGGAGCCAAATGATCAGTCAAATTCATGAAACAAATGACATAAAAAGGTATTTGGTGTATGAACTCTCAGGAACTGTCACATGGTATTAAAAGCATATTTATACTTCCAGGGGTCCCAGCTACACAACCTGTTCTGTTTGTAATTTTTTTTTGATCACTCTTAATTTCTATTTATGCATTTGAACTATTTTCTAGATTAAGACGTGTATTTAGGAGATCTGACATGTGATTTAGGTAAACATTATCCCTATGTCAGTTTACTGTGTGACCCTAAAATGTGCACATCTAGTCCAATTCTGTGTATATGGTTGTTGACAGGATCCCAGAGCCTCTAGTCCTACAACAACGTTTCCTGATGACAGTGAAAGAAGCAGATGAGGAAGATCCATCTGAACACAGTGAAGTGTTAATCGCAGATCTATCCCGGCACAGGCTGAAGCGGCACAGCTCTTATGCTAATTCTGAATCTTCCAGGAACATTTCCAACTGAAAAAGCTCCTTTTGTTTTATCCTGTTGCACTGCAAGAGACTAGAGCCCTCAAATATCCATTAACCTGGTGCCTTGATGGGGGCACTTCACACCTTTTTTTACATGTAAAGAAATGGAAATGTTTCTCCATTGCAGTGTTGAATGGATTCCAGCACTATATTGCACAGCGGCCATCTTTATTCCCCTTGACATCTATTGTTCCCAGCTTCCTTAGATCTCCATCTTGAACATCACTCGGTCACCAGCGCACCCAGATTAAATCTCTTGTATGTATTGCAGATAGAAGAGCCCACGAAAAAAGATAGATGTGAGTGTGTGTGCTGAAAAGTTGTCATTTTTATGTCATGTCTTGTCATTATATAATGCCAGCAGATTTATTACCAATGATGTATTGCTCAACAAAGACTATGTCTCCCTATTTGCATTTTTAGAATATATAACCCATGTTCTGAATAATATTATTTTTTGTTTTGTGAGATGGGAAATAGCTAAGTTGACCCACTGACCGGCTGACCCAAGTGAATGAGGATAACACTTGTTTACAAGTCAAACACAAAGGAGGCAGTATATCTTGCAAACGTAAAAGAAAGAAAAGAAGTCAAAGGAGAACTTAACATGCTTTTTTCTTTGTTAAGGAACCATATGGGTGCTAATTATAACCAAAGATTTTAGCTTTTGTGTGATGGCTGCTTAAGATGTAAAAGTGCACAGATGTTCTTGCAATTACAGGGCCAGTCTGCTGAGTCCTCCTTCTGCTTTTTGGGCAGATCAGGTGGAGACATTTGTGTCCCCGCCCCCCCTCCCCTCCAACACACACTCACCTCATCCCCCACCCCCTGAGGGGAGGAGGAGCTGGTGTTAGGTCAAAATGCACACCACACAGTCACGATGAGAAGCATTGAATTTTTTTATTTTTACATACAAAAACAAATTTCAAAAGGTAAAAAAGCAGCATGCAGTTTCTTTCTTTTACAAAACTTCCAGTGTGAATGACGACAATAAATAATAGCTCTCAGATAATCACACAACTTAAGTGCGAACACACAAATGCTACAAACTATGTACAGGTTTTCAAGACCATCCCTGAAAGTAGAAAAGGGCATTGTATGCCTGAGCTTTGATACAGCAACACAAATTGTAAAGATGAAAGCAGGGAAAATGGGTCTTGATTGTAAAACTGAATGAATGGAAATGAGGCGCTGCCTGAGGACAGAGCTTTGAGGAACATAAAACTTGCATAGAAAATTGCAATAAAAAACCCTTACAAGACACACAATTGCAGCAAACAAGGCAAACAAATCAAAATGTATAACTCTTTTTTTTTTACATGTGTACAAAATGTAGTAAGTTCTTTGAAATTAAAGCTTAATTTGTCTTCTCTCCTGAGAGTTTCAAGTCACAGACCCTGAGGTTGACTGTTTGTTAACTTGACAAAACACTTGAGGACTCGGACTCAGTTGAAACGGATGAAATTGGCCCTCGCTTTTTTGTCATGAGAGTCACTTTCTGACTTGACCTGCTGGTGACTGTCAGTGCATTCCTGGCTGATTTCTTGAACTTAACTCCCAGGAAAGCATATAGGATGGGGTTAAGGCAGCAGTGAAAATATGCCAGCGCTTCAGTGATGGAAATCCACTTCTCCACGGCTTGCTGCAGTTCACAAGAGGAGGGGATCACATTCAGCATTATGAGGGTGTCCAAAAAGATGCCAACACAGTAGGGCAGCCAGCAGCAGAAAAAACACAGGATGAGGATGACCGTAGTCTTCAGCGCTTTCTTTTTCAGCACCTGGCCCTTGGTGCCTTGCGACAGCTTGACAATGATGATGCAGTAGCAGATGAGGATGACCAGACCGGGCAGTATGAAGCCCACCAGGATGTGCTGGAAGCGGAAAACGACTGTCCATATGAGGCTGGTATCTCGCGGGTAGATGCGCTGGCAGATGGTCCTGGAGTCCTCAGTCGTGCTTTCGTCTTTGAAATGGTAGTTTGAAGACCCTGTGCTTTGCACCCTGGCAAACACCAGGTCTGGTACAGTCAGCACAGCCGCAGGCAGCCACACACCCAAATAGATCACTCTGCTCGCAAGCAGTTTCCTCGTGGCTTGGCTGTTGGTGGCCCGGACAACTGCCAAGTATCTGTCTAGACTGATGAAGGCCAAGATCAACACGCTGCTGTACAGGTTGACTGTGTAGATCATGTGCACAGACACACAGAGGAAACCTCCAAAGTACCAGCTCTTGGCAGCATCCACAGCCCAGAAGGGCAGCGTGAGGACAAACAGGAGGTCAGCCACGGAGAGATGGAGCCGGTACTTGTCCGTCATCGTTTTGACCTTTTTCTGGTAGCCCATGACAACAACGACTAATCCATTGCCGATGATTCCCAGAATAAATATTATTCCGTAAACTGTCGGTAGGAAGATCTTGTTGAAGTCGATGCTGAGAGCTGTGCCACATGGCTCCTGGTAGTCCAGCCCAAATTCTCCAGACCCCTCTGAGGTGTTGTCAGTGCTGTTTTCAGAATAGTCAAATGATATACTTTCAAACTGAAAGAAAAAAGAATTGAAAAGTTAGAAAACAGTTGAGATCTAAGTCATTTATTTACTTAAATTATTACTTTATTTAAAAAAGGTGTACATTCTAATGCTAACTTGATTTTAAAGTTGGAGTTTGTCTAAAAGTTGTACTATTCCAAGTTAAATTTTTTTTTTTTTTACATTGAATGTATTTATTTAAAATTAGGCAATACGTTAGTGTTGTGAATTATAGCAATGGGTGCAACATGATTAAATAGATCTCCATTAGTTGCCAATAAACAGCCTTTAACAAAAACAGAAAAACACAACAAACTCACCTCCGACTCCATGTTTATCACTCGTTGGTAATGTAACCGTCAGGATCAGTGTGTGTTTGTAAGTGAGGTCTTTGTAAGTGAGGCACGGAGATAACAGCTTTAAATACGCCGGTGCTCCTAAACCCCTCCCCCAGGGGAGGAGGAGTAGCAGGGTGCCCTGGTCTCCAAAACGGGCTGACTATAAAACCAAGTGTGCCTGTGGAGAGGGCGTCGGTCTGTGAAACGTTTTGTCCACAAACCAGCGTCTGTTAAAAAACGTTGCCTTAAAAAAAAAAGAAAAAAAAAAGAGAACATTTTGAACCTTGAAGTACCTGAGGACAAAGTTCTGTGTCATCCGAATTACAATAGAGTTCATCTTGAATCTTGAAAGTGGATTTTTGAGTCAGTCATTATGATTTAGCCACTGTGACAATAATTTGATTACATTAGGCTTAAATTATTTAATTTAATTTAATTTAAAATTGCCTGATATACAACCATTAGGAGTATTACAGAGGAGTAAAACACTCCATCTCAGATCACTCCATTAATGAATATTACAGTGTTACCAATGAAAACCCCTAAAAAAGAACATTTAAACAGGATTGTTATTGGATTACAGCAAGATATAGAATTCATGAAATAATTAAAGTCCACTGAAGACTCCCTAGCTGGTATAAAGTTCAGTAAGGTCATTGGTAATTGTTAAGTCCCGACAGATGTTCATCCAGGAAAGTGATTGAAAAATGTAAGAAATTTCAGGATTTTATGGTAATTTACTACCCACTGAGCAGCCTCACACTTGCACTTCCCTCCTCATTCTGCATTTAGCGGAGGACTGACATTTAGATTGGTCATTGAGGATCCTCTTCCAGCCTCATATTTCTCCCTACAAATTAGTTTATAACTGCGTCTGATGACAGTTTTCATCAGCTGAGGTCTGAATCTGTCCTCACCTTTATAAACACCCTGTCACTTCTCAAGTGCTGTTATGTCTGTACTCCTGAAGTGCTAAATGACCCCCAGTAGATTTGAAAAGAACCACACGCCCTATAATGTGGGATTTCTATCAAACGGCTTTCGAACGTCAGTGTGTAGAACATTTATTCCCTCGCAGCTTAACCAAGTGATGACAGGGCAGTGCCACACGAAACTCCCCACCCTCCTCTCAGACGCAGCCGGTGGTTGTCTGAAACTGAATATCCTCCATGTGGCATGCAAATACTACTTCATGTCTTTGATATATGAGAACAGCGATCAATTCAATGAGTCAATCTGCATCATTGAGTCCATTGATGTCTCCTCCTTGTGTTAAAGAGAGATTATTTTGGCTGCATGACCATATAAGCATCAGGACATCAGCATCAGAACAAAAAGACTGTTATTTCTCTTCTTTAAAGTGCAGTTGCATGCATATATTTTGCATTAACAATCATGATTTGAGAGAATACGTTTGTTTCCTATATTTATCAGAACACGCATGTCGTGGATCTCAGGACTGAAAAACATTTCTCAGTTCATACAATATGATAGGTTATTTAAGGTATGACTGAGGTTTAGCAACCGCCAACGGTACATTTAAAAACCTCATAGCCTGAAAACCCCCAAAACTCTCTACTGGTTAGTTTCAAAACATCACCGGTGTACTGCACTGTAATGACAATCTATACAACAGAGAGCTTGTCAGAATGAGGAAGTTTAGAAAAATACTGGATTAATGGCTGAATCATAAAAACTATTATATGAAGATGAAATAAGAATACCCTTTTTGTTGTGCCTGTACTAACTTCCTGAGCAGCACTGAAACTGACTTATTATGTTCAGAATATTATCCGCAACACAGAACAGTTTGAAATGATTACAATGTTTTTGACACTGAGCTGAAAATTGTGAAAGAGCTCTCCATCATATTGACAAAAGCGATTCAATCTGTAGCCACTTCATGATGGATTTTGGTATGACTAAAATCCCCTGATGTGAAGGAAACTATTTGTTTTCCAGTTTATTTTAGAATAGTTAGCATGTGAAACATCAGCGGAAAACTAAGGAAATACGCAGTTTGATTTAAGTAATCTGTTGAAAATGCAGTGCTGAAACACCCCAGCTATGAGACAAAGTGCAGACAAAAAACAATTAGGAGCTCAGTGATCATTGCTTTAATAGGATAACAAAACATTAATGAATTAATAATCTAATAATCAGCAATAATTCTACATTCAAAGACATATTAGTAACAAGTCACTGGATTTAAATGAAAGTAATACGCATGTGTTGGGGCTTATTACAGTGGTTGTAGACTAAGCCTGCAGTTGGACTCCTGAGGAGAGGAACAGGGGGAATCTGCAGCTCAGAGAAAGGCCACTGTATTGTTATGATGCTCTTATCAACGTCATTCAGACAGAGACAGTTGCTCTTTTAACTGTCTGCAAGCAGAAGTCCTGGAGTTCATCTACGTGCCAGATTACATACAGTACTTCATTTTATTTTACATTCCCACTTTCACTATAAAGGGAAGTTCCACTGACTCACTTTTTGAAGTTGTTTTTTTGATGAGGTATTTCTTCTGAATCGTTCATTTGTTTTTTAAAAGCACAAGTTTTACTTGAATTTCCCAAGGCTGATTTTAAATTGTTATGTGTCTTTGAAAGGATCTGTTTGCATGGTATTAGTTCACACATTCTGTGAGCAAATTGCTTCCCATATTTACAACAGAATTCCATGCAACTTAACAGAATTACCACGAAACAACAATTCATTTGTTCTTAAAGAAGAAAATATTACTATCAGTTTAGAGTTGTACATTCCTATTCATATGATATATGATTGCATTAATCCAATCTCAGTAAATGTTTGAAGTGTTTAGGGAAATGCTGTAGTGAGGATGCATTTAAGTGGAATTTCAACATAAAGCCCAGGTTCATCAAAATACTATAACTTTGATGCACATGTAGGTGATTTTTGATTTTTAATTATTTTCATACATTTAAAAAAGAGCAAAAAAGAGCACAATTTCCCCCCAAAAAAGTCTGTGCAACATTCGTGCCTTGTCTTGTAGCTTATAATGAGTGCACTGCAATCAATCTGTTTTTGCAATGTACCTTTCGTCATCAGTGGAGTCTATGTGTACATGGAGCTTATCGTTTTGTAAGATTTCAACAAGAGATTTCACTCCTCATAATAAATAATACCTTTTTTGGGGGGGGCTTCAGCAGGATATCTGCAGCCTCCACTGTCAGCATGAGGATTCAGATTGTTATCGGCCAGGAATACAAAAGATCTGTGAGCTACTTAGAATACAAATCACAAGAAGTGTGAACGGCAGCGAAGGGGGCACTTCAGTGAAGAATGGCTATTGAAATGAGGCAGAAGAATGCCAGTGAGATAAAGAGAAGAACGAGCAGCGCTGTTCAGTCAACACCAGCCCTCCAGTTCCAACTCATCCCGGCCCCCTCAGCAAGTTGGCATGGGACCATTTTTCATAATGATACCTGTGTTCAAATATCACCTTCACTTTTTTTTTTAAATCACCACATAAAAAGTAACATCCAGCCTTTGTTGTTGAAGCTGACTTTGGGTGTCGCCCAGAAATGCACAAAAGGTTTTTGGGTAACTCAAATACCTTTAATCTCTTGTCTGAGCTCTGAAAAGTGGTTAGTGTATTTCAGCTCAACACATGCACAGAAGAACTGTGCATGCTTGCCAATGCATGTAGACTCACATATTTGTGGGAGTGTAACAGTGAGAGAAGAGTGTTTTTTTTGTGTGTTGTTTGCGATATTTGTAGTGCTCCTTTATACTGGCAGTTTGATTTAGTGCACCAAAAACATCCTCTACTTATTAAAGTACTGTTCCATCTCATATTGCAATCCACACGCTATTATTCACACAGAGTCAGAGTCATATGAAGAATCTGTAGTAAGTATTGAATTTATCTTGTTGCATATATTGTGAATTTTTGCTTCTTAATGACCTCTGCGATGTTAGTAGGGATGGGGGGGATTTTGTTGTTTTTAAATGACTTGAGATGTTCTGAATGTCCCTGCATGTTTGTGCATAGAGTTATGTTCATTATTCACACTGGAATGCATAACTTCTTTATCTATCCAGCAGTCAAGGCTCCATCAGGGTGTTTTTGTTTTTCCATCTCTCCATGGTTGGTGTGTGAAGTCTGTTCAGGGAAGAAGGTCGGTGGGGGGATTCATCCTTCATTCTCTCTGTTCCTTTGTTTGGGTTTCGTCTTCTTTCGAGACGAGATGCATGAAGCCTCAGTGAGTTAAACATGACACAAGAGAAATTTTGCTCTAATACGCAACTTATCACAAGACTCAAATCGAGAAAGCTGTTTTGAAGAAGTGACCATAATGTCACAAAGAGTCTTTGTTTGATTTGAGTGACAGTGAAAGTGGAAACATTTTTTTCCCAACAAGTTGGCCCAGACAAATATTAATCATTATATTTGCACACAGAAAAAAAAAAAATTGTAAAAGCATCCGGCTTGCTTAAATGTTTGTGTTTGAAGAGAGAGGTTGAATTTGAACAATAGACCCACTTTAAGGACAAAGCTTGCCCCTTATCTTTGGAAGGCACCCTCTTAAACTTCCTACTTGGCTGTGATGCTGCATGTGCTGTTGGCCCTTTTAAAAACCCTTTCCTTGACCTAAATCAAGGTCACAAAACCCATGTGAATTTAGTATGAAATGCAGAAACAGCCTTTGTGCTCAACTGAAATTACATTACATTATAGTCTGAAGCAATAATCACCTTTTTCACCTTCTCAGTGATTTCTTCCTGAGTCATAACCTGCCTTGCTACATTGAACAAAGTCTTTTCAATTGTTGTGTCTACTAGGGAATGACACATAAACCTACGTAATGTTAATGGCTTGGAAAACAATTTGAGTAAATATCTGTTTCTGAGGGTTCAGGTTAAAATATATTCATCATTCTGACTTACGGTAGTTAGTTTGGGGTCACAGCAGGACAGCAAACATGTATTTTGTACTTTTTTCTTACTTGGATACTAGTATGCTTACTTTTCAGTCACTAGTCTGACAACGTTGGTGGGCGACAACTGGAAGGAGCTGATTTTTTTTACTCAAGAACATTTTCACGCTGATTAGCCTGACTCCTGCTGCTGCCTGTTCTGACACGGACTCCCTGCAGAATTAGACAACAAGCCATGAACCAATAAAAACTGAAATGGGTGACACTGCCCTCAAGCAGTTAGAGGAAAAATATATATCCACATGTGGCACAGATCCAGCCACCAGACCAGTTGAGAAATGCAGCTTGTTGTTGCATAGGAAGGGTGTTTTCTATGAGTCCATGATAAATGCAACCGGGGTTCCCTTTCCTTTTTCACCAACGTCTCCATTGTGGTTTTGCCTTGCAACAGTATTAAACACTGACATAAAACGGCCTGCAGAGCCTCACAGAAGTTTGTCTTTTATGAATATAAATGATGACATACAAATGCAATGCAAACTGTCACGATTAGACTATTTGAATGTATTTATTTGCATAAGAGTTTTGATATTGAATTAAGAACCTGTTGTTTTCAGGTTCTCTCCGAAGAAGTCACAGAACAGGATTATATAGGCTAACTGTCACCGCCTCAGCAGATCAGAGACCTGGAGTAGTAAAAATTTAAATCTGCTTCTGAATTAGGTCCTCCAGTTACTATTTTCTCCAGACACTGCATGGGAGACCCCTCTGCTGCATTTGTGTACGACAGAAGATCACAGCGAGTGTGCTTTCAGGCTCTCTGCAGGTGGAGGTCCTCCATCTGGCCTGTGTGGACGGTGGAGGAGACTCAAATGCGAAACAGAGGCTCAGTTCAGCCCTGATCACCTCAGATAAAGAGGACAATAGACCAGATGACAGCAGATAAGCTTTTCAAGAGTCGAGTGACCGGAGGAGGGACAGAAGGAATAAACCTGCTGCCAGGCCGGACCACCTAATTACTGCTACCGCCAAGAGTCTGGCAGGAGAATCTTTTTAAATTACATGTCAGCAGCAGTTTAACTCACAAACACTGGCCAGCACTAAAGTTTTTTTTTTTTAGCTTCTCACACTTTTATTGGTCATCATTAACATTATTTTAAATCAGGCACATGTATAATTGCATCTGCATATTCTGCAAAGTATACATTTAAATATGTGTCTGGGGTGTGTTTAGTTTTATTTTGGATATATTTTGCGATTAATGGATGACATCAGAGACTGTTTAATTGGATACTTTGGCAGAGTAAAAAAAGTATCTCAGCATCCTTTTCTGAGAAGCATCAGAGTAAACAAAGTAACACTTAGGTATTACCTCTCAGTGTCAAATTATTCAAGCAAACCAAACATTTTAACTTTTCCAGAGGGGCTCTGTGTGTCGCCTTTGGCCCTTTGCTTTTAGTGCTGATTTATAGCACCACTCAGCACAAGAAGACAGGCCTCGTTCATTATTCAAACACTGCGATGGAAAAGCAACAAGCTGGATTTGTGTATACGAGCATCCTTGTCGATGGACAGAGCTTCCTGTGACGAGTGACACAAGGCTCTGGTCTGGAGTGAGGCGGGCAAGTGTCCAGCACCAGACCAGGACAAAGCACCAGTAAAGGAACATCTATCAGTCCTGGCCAGGGGGACGCTTCACTGCCCCTGTGGTGCCTCGTTGTCTGAAAGATGACACCGTCTACATTGACTGCCTGAAGCTAACAGAAAACAAATAGTTTTATTTTCCTCTTCCTACAGGAAAGAGCAGGTTGTAAAAACAGTCACCGTCTATTATTGCTAAAAAAAAATTTTTTTCTGCTTGTTTGCACTTGATGAGTCATATGAATTAGTCATTGTCTACTCATCAATCTGGAGCCTATTGTGAAACAATTCAAATGATATGCCAACTTTCTATTTTACCTGGAGTGATGCAGGTACACTCATTGTTTTGCTGAATGTTTTCTCGATTACCAATGATGTTAGTAACATAGTGTTTTCAACTCATATTGAGAATGTGGAAACAAAGGAAATTCTTAGTTTAAATTCTGTATTATTTCAAAAAGAAGAACCACATAATTCCAATGAAAGCCGCCTTGGATTGTTTCTGCTCATGTTTGTATCGAGGCAGACAGGGATTGCCCCTTGTGAATAAAAAAAAACAAATCTATTGCTAAACAAACCAACCCTCTGTGCTCCCTCAGCCCTATGATAGAGTTTCCTGCTCGAGCCAACTCTTCTGTCGAATCCTAAAGGCGCTCGCTAGGGACTCGCGGCCCTTTGTACTCGACTGCCTTCGGGTTTATTTTCTCGGCACAATTGAATTCTGACTGCAAAGACTGTAGATCCCTCCGCTGATACAGAGTGTTGCATTTCCTACCCCCCACTGCCCCAAATCTGTGAGGATTATTGTGTTTTTGTGTAAACAAAGATGTGGAGTAAATAATACATCTGAATTTGCTGTGCCTAGACCAGCATCCGGTCTTCTGACTTTTTGATTATTTAGCAGACCCATGCTTTAGAGTTGTTTATGACAGGAAATAGGATGGGTGCTGGTCACTCTGTCAGCATACCGATAGCACTGTATTCCCACAGGAAGGCTATTGATCAGGATGACAGGTGCTGTTAGTTTCTGTGTTTGTTTTGAGTCTTTCAGCTCAAACTCTACACTGTTTGTTCTCATTATACGTCAGGAAATTATATCGGGGTCTCTACTCAGCTGTGTCCAAACACACCCTCTTCTGACAAACAATAAGACAGAAAATATACATTAATTAATTATTAGCGGCAAGTGCAGATGACTTATCAGCACTGTGAGCTTGATGAGCAGGATGTGACAAAGTGTTGCCTTTCTGGGTACAGACAGAGTCTTCTCAGGCCTCAGGAGGGAGCAAGCTCCTATGAACTCATATGGTTTAGACTGATGATTATCTGTCAAGCAGCGAGACACTTGGATATTTGCTTTGAGCTGTAGTGGCCAGAGAGGACAGCCCCAAGGCAGCTGGCAGAATGTGTCATTATCAGGAGTGTCAACAAAGCTTCTGGGTTATCATCAATAACATCTGTATGACAGCGAGAAGAGTGTTTGTGTGTCAGTTAACTCCATGCCCTGCCGTGTTTCACTGTTTACTTTTGTCATGTACCTAGATAAACCTTGCGTATTTTCGTAAGTGTTTATTGCACACCAACTGGTAACCTCCATTCTCTACTTCCTCCATGTGCTAGTCCTTGAAATCTTCACTTGTTTCAGTTTTGTCTCTTTGTTGCTAAGTTCTCCCCGCTGTTGTGTTTCTGCTCGGTCCCAGAGATCACCTGTCAGTCAAACCACGCGGGCAGTGCCAGGATATTTCTTCGGATTTTCTTTTGACGCAGCTTCAGTTTTAGTTTCTGTTCTCATCTGTTTATTTCAAACAAATTGCAGGTGCAAAACACACAACTTCATTTGAATTACCTCAGGAAAACCCCTGTGATACAAGCAGAAAACGCAAATGCCTTTGTAAGCAGTGGTTTTAGATTGAATCACTGTTGTGGCAACTGAGAAAAACAAGAAACTGATTCATTTATAGACAAATGAGTACTTAACTCATCAGAAAGTGAACCCACAATAAAGGGAGTTACATGATATTAGTAAACTATGTACAGTCAGTGGTTGAACGTAACTATGTACATTTCTTTTACATTCTGTAGTATTTTCATTTTACTGCTACTTGCCAGTAAGACTCACAACCCAGTTTCTAAATGTGTTAGATGTGGTAATGCAAATGTGGTACATTATTTTTGACCAGTAACTTTTCAGATCAAGATTTCTTACATTTAAACATCAGATCTCCTTATGAAATATGTAGCATTTGTAGGTGAAATAACCCTACAGTATGTAAAGATGTTCAAATTAGCTCAAACCCCACCAACTAAAACATTAAAAGTCAAAGCCATTCGGCATCATGAGTGCTTTAACTTTTTATATTTTAAGAGATTTTTTTCTGATAATACCACCACAGCAAGTGAGGCAACAGCTTTCACTGTGATGAGTACAGTTCTTGCCCACTATTGTTCAGAAGACAGATTTGGATTTGACTCTGAAGTTGTGATTCACTTTGTGTAGGTGGAGAAGACTTCAGACGAGTGACCCAGCCAACCCTAGGATTTTATTATGTGTAAACAGGAGAATCTCATGCGAACCAGCTGTAAAAAGATGGCTTATTAAAAAATTAATCTCCTGTTTAATATGGCTTTAATGACTGCCATGCGGAAATAGTGAAACTATTGTTTATATGGCATATATATATATATATATATATATATATATATGTGTCTATTTTTGTGTTCAAGAAGCAACAGCTTAGAGATAGTGTGTTGGAATAGCTGGCAGCTGGGACTCAATTTTTGTCTCCACTCTGTGAATCAACAATTCATTTCCAGCCGATTTGTACAAAAGGTGATTGTTAGCAGCAGGTCCGGCCTGTCCACTTACAGTTTCCTGAGTGAACCCTCCAGACAGCCATTGCTCAATCACGGTTCACCTCTCTGGCAGAGGGCACGGACGGTGGCTTTCACACTCACTTCAAATCAAATCAATGTCTGATCCATCATGGGCCTCTTGCCTTCAGGGCAGCTTTGAATCTAGAAGAACTACTCTCTGTGGTATCCACTTGCTGCATATGTCTTGGACTGATCTATGTGTGTTTGTGTGTGTGTGTGCACACAGAATAATAGAATTAAAGAGGGCCCCTGTTCCCCTCGGGAGCTTTCCATCTGGTTTTATATGTTATCTGACAAAATTAGGAGACTTTGACATATATATTAGCAGATGTTGAGACAGGATGGTCTGGAGATGTGGCTGCTTTTAATATCCCAATAATCTTAAAAGAAATAAATGTCTAGAGAATTGTCTTGAGCACTGAGAGAAGTCACTTCTTAGCTGAACATTAGAGATGATAATGCCGTTTTTGGAACACCCCTTGTGTCCTGTGACTTTGGGTCTTCTGCTGCCGTTTGGGGCTACTGGAAAAACTGTAGACATGGCACTTCAGGCACACCCAACTGTGAAACATTTCATCCAAATAAACAAAAAACATTAGTTCCTGTTTCCTTTTATAACCACTTTTGCCATGTCTTCAATAGAAAATGTCATGAGATAAGATGACATGTGACATCAGTTATTTATATATCAAGGGAAAATATATCAGTTTTACACAGAATCATAAAGATACTGCCTTTAGCCATAAATATACTGTACACATTAAATAGAGCCAAAGAAAACTATAAACAAAGTTATTTTCTGAAACAATATAACAAAGTGAAATCCCAGTACATCACTATACTCAGGGTTTATAAGAATATAGAGTTAAATTATGTGTTTACTTTTAATAAATGTGGGAAATTCCATCCAATGTTTTACACACAGGTAACACATACTGTATTATTGTCAAAACCAAAATTCACAGAATAAATCAATCAGTCACGGATACATACTTTATGGGGTTTGTTGCTGAAGCAAATAATTCTGGCAAAACCTCCTTTCCCTAATCATAAAGGAGGGTTTTATGTGTCCTTGGCTAAAGGAGATAGGAAAGGAAGCCCTGAAGCTCCTTTCTTTGGCATTCCTTCATGACAGCTCGCTCAGTTGGGAAACATTCAATCAGAAAACACTTTCACTTCCCCTATATGTTTGTATATTTCTATTTAGATGCTTAAAGCAGCTATAAGACATTATTTTATACTAAAAATAAATAAATTGACAATATGATAGGGGTCAGCTCTGAAAACCCACTTCACACTACCTGGGCTGTGAAGTAAACTACTAATTTAAAAAACTATGGTGGCTATTAGACTTGGAAAACTGCAAAAAGGCCCTATCGACAGCCAGTGTTTGTTTTATCTGTTCGAAGCTACTGTAGTAACATGGTGGACTCCGTGGAAGAGGACCTGCTCCCTCTAGATATAAACATCATTCTAAGACAACGAAAAGACAACACAATTCTTATTTTTAGGTGATTATACACTAATAAAAACACACCTCTGAATATTATATTATATTCCTGCCAGTAGTTCCTCCTGAATGTTAAACACAGGACCTTTAATGCAGGTTTTAATCCTTAAAGGAATAGTTTTGGGAAATACAAGGTACTGTGAGGCTGGCTTTTCTTTTTTAAATGTGAGCAGAGCCAGTGTAGCTGTTTCTCCTTGCATTCAGCTAATTGCTTCCTGGCTCCAGCTCCATAACACTGAACTACCGTATTCCATGAGGAAAACAGCGCTGGTTTTTTCACCTCATTATTATTAACAGAGACAAGGTGTTGGTTTCTTTGTTATGTCTGGGCCAGCAGAAAGAGATATTAACAGCTTTCATTCATGTTAACATGGAAATGTAATCAAGCTTTATCACGTAAACAGCTCAGCTTAAACATGATCTTACTTCATGCATGTATTCACAGGCACTGCTGGCATGAATTTTAAAGGTAAACTTAAAGCAACAGACGTTTCCCTGCACCTGTAACCTGATCTCACTCACCTTTCTGTGTTTCAGACCTATTATTAGTCTTACTCACCTAGCATTGTCTGTAGTTTCTGACAGGGCTCCGGTAATGATGACTCATGCAACACCCACTGCATTTTACCTTTTTCTCTTCCCAGCATCATGCACATCTACTTTTCTTATAGGCTCTCTTTTTCTCATCCCCCATGATTCATTAGATTTACTGTGTTTGAATGCCCAGCGGCTGGCTGCCATCATAATAGGTTAAGAAAGATAGTTTCTTCCATCATCAAGTTTCTAAATTATCTGCAGGCTTTTCTATTTCTCCAACATAGATAATGATAGCACACCGGCTTTGTAACACTCAGCAAGGCAGCAAGATGTCATAAATCAAGTTTTTATAATGCATATCTCCGACAAGTGCTTCGATCTATCTCCAAGCTGTCTCGATTCTGTCCTTTAATAATGTGATGCGGTTTCATATAAGATGCTTTTATTCTAAACTCTCAAATCATCTCTAAACCTAAACCAAACTTGTGCACAGCAAAGAGGAGAATTATTGGATCCGTATTTTGTGAGAGTGTCAGTATCGCTGTTTACTGATCTTACAACATTTTCCTTTTCAGATAATCAAATAATCTGTTTAA
>NW_023340095.1:8499200-8536743 GCF_004916995.1 Morone saxatilis | reverse complement strand
CTGCATCTCTGCATCAAGAATGTGAACATTTGTTGGCAGCAACCATGATTTTTGGCCCAACCTAGCCCATTTTCCATTGATAATTAAATGAAAGCTGCAGATAAACTGCCTATCTCTTTAACTGCTGCCTTTTTTTAACACAACTCCAACAACACAGCTTGGTAACTTCTTGTGTGCAAGAAAAACACTTAAACTCTCTCACAGAGACATTTGGTGTTCAGAATGGAGATCGGGAGTTGGAGAGAGGGAGAGAGGAAGCCAAATAAACAGATATAGGACAGAGAGAGAAACAAAAACAAGTTGCCTATGTCGGACTGGTACAGGGTGAACTTTTAGTGAACCTGTTTGTCTTGCTCTTATTGTCTGCCAGCTTCATCACACGTACGCACATAAAACCACTTCACTCTGCCCTCACTTCCCCCTGGCTGATGACTGACAGCCCTCCTGATAGATGCCACAGATGTCCACAGTGAGATCAATAACCTCCCACACCCACACCCCCACTCTGCCACGGATCACGAGACACTACAGCCGCCGTTTGCCCGAGTCGCACTTCCCTCATCTCAGATTGCGTGAGAGGTTTGAAAAGATGAACTATCGACTGCTGCAGAGAGGCTTGTTTTTGTCTCTCCTTGCTGCCATGCTGGCGTCAGACTGTGTCAAAACACCAGCTTTTCCTTGTCGACACGGCTACAGAGTGTTTAGTCATGAAGTCTTACGCAATGAACAGTTTCAAGTCTTATCCAGCACCAAGTTGACCTTTGATGTGTTGCTTAAAAAAGCCTCAGGTGATTAAGTCATCAACACCAGCAGTTGAGCCAGTGCTTAGGAGACAAACACAGCAGCCTCCTCAGCAAGAATGTGGAATGTAATGTGTGTTGGTTGCAGAGGCAGCAAATGAATTTTTAACAGCAGAAAAGTCTAGCTCATTAATGGATTTCTCTGATCTGGTCATTGTGTTGCTGCTGCTGAGGGCAGATGGTCGCCCCTCCCTCGCTAATGGGGGAGGGTATATGTGTCAGTATTTATGTGTGTCTTTGTGTGTCTGTATCTTTGTGTGTCCTTGGGTGTGCCATGTCTGTGTGTATATTGTGTGTTCATGATTGTATGCTTTGTGTGTATGTCTCAATAATTCTCATTGTGTGTGTCTGTGTTTGTCATTTGCTCAATTATTATCTTAACATCCTCTTTGCTTATCAAAACAGGTGAGAATGGTCGTATAATTTCACCTGTTCTTAACCTCTTCTTTCTTAAATTAAGTCTCATTTTCTTGATACTAATGCACTGATCTGCCATATTCTGTCAAGACTGTTACACTCACTTGTTGTAAATCTCTGAAATGGGGGAAAACTGCACTAGGAAGATGTGAAATTATGTCACTCCACTGACAGATTTCTTTTCTTCTTGTTTTGAGAAAAACAAGTCTTAAATGCTGAATATGACAATAAATAGCAGTTTTGTTGTGCTCAGTGTAGGCGGTCAGGCGCAAGCAGCAGAAATGTTAATGGCAGAGTATCTCATTCCGAATGTGAATACCCTACGAGCGCCAAGCCTGGTGTGTGTGCTTTGTTGCTGCTGACAATACAGAGTTGACAGCACATCTGGCATCATAGCGGGGCCACAGTGTTTGTCTCCCCCACTGGGATATGCTCTCTGCACCATTAGCTGCTCACAAGGCAGGAAAAGACCAGCTACAGCGCTGTCCTACTGCCAGTCATTCATGATGCATCACTTAACACAGCCCACGTCCACCAATGTGGATGAAAGAGCTGTATCTATGTCGAACGTTTCTGTCCACGTTTAGCATTTAATTCTCTGAAAGTTGGCTATCATCATTAAAATGACAAAATCACATAATTTAATTCTTCCAGTGGTAAAAAAAAAAACAAAAACAAAAAAAACAACCATTTCCACCAAGACACCATCCTCTGTTCTAAATATGTAGTTGGTTGGAGACCGGGGGAACAAATTAGATATTTTTGTACCTGCACAGGGACTGCAGTTGGAAATGAGCTAATAGCTGAATCTGGCATTTGAGATGAATGTTTTTTGTGCATGGTCTTTGTTTACTAAAGACTACAACTAATACAAATAATAATAACACAAACCACAACACACAAATAAAGAACAGAATGTGTCAAATAGTTACAATTCTTTAAAACAGACCATCAGATGAGATCACCTCCACAGCACAACGTAACAAATGAAGCCAATCCTGAGAGCATTTCCAAAAAGAGTTGCGTTTCAAGGTTGAAATTCCTTGCATCCTCTTGAGCCAAATGCTCGCTGCAGTCGTTGAAAGCCTAAAGAGTCTCTAGCACACTGAATGGTGCTTTTTCAAGAACAAAGAAGAGTTTTCTCTCAACAAAATGGCACAACAACCCATTTTGTTCATCTTAAAGCACAGGTGAAAGGTCAGTGACCTGTGCACTCAAATGTATTGCTTTATTTAAGCTTTATCTTGTTATATTTCATCATTAATCATAAAATACAGTATTACAGATATGACATTTAATTATATCTTGCTTTTCATCACTTATTGTTCCATTTTCCCCTTAAATTTTTTGTAATATAAGATACTTGGAAGTAATAGTATCACATTTTGGGACCTTTGGGTTAATTGAGATCCCTAATCCAGACGTAGGCTGGACTTTCTGTGTCAAATTGGTAAGAACCCTCCAAACAAACAAACAAAACCGACCCCACTGTGAAAGAGTGAAAGGAGAGCTGTGTGACCTCTTCCCTGACTCTGTGTTTGTTCAGGGAATTTCAAGTCATTAAAGTCCTAACAAGCACAGAGCCATGAAAGGCCTGATAGTAAGTAGTTAAAGTGACCCACAACTAATGGCTGAATGGGGGAGACATTTGTACAATGACTTTGTTTGGTCCTGAGTCTTTTACACAATCAGTGCAACAAAGCTATTCCGAATCGTTACTTGGCTTAGAGCTGAAGTCTATCAGATGATTAGGATTCTGCGCACAGGCCCATTGAGTGCAGTTATTTCTCTGTAATTTTGAAGTGATGCATAACACCTCAAGGCAGTCACACTGAGAAAATACAAAGCAATTTGGAAAGGTGATATGAGCAACACTCAGCAGCCACAACACTATTTAAATTATTAAGGCGTCCTGAAGTTGTTTGTTACTGAAATAGCTGGGAAAATGCAATCATATCAGGTGTGAAACATCATGAAATATGTTTATATGGTAGCGACTGCTGCGCCTTTGCTTCGGTTTTACTCTCCCTGTGCGCAGATTTTATAGCATAAAACCCAACATTGTGCTGTCACTATACCAGCTAAAGCAGCTGGATTTACTGCCTAGTAAATTTTGTTATACGCTTCTCTCCAGAAGCTTCCTGGGTTCAACATGTGACATTAGCAACATGAATAAGTGCTGGTGTGACCCCTGTCAGACTATTATATCTCTTATTGGTTAACTAAGACAGATCAGGGTCAGAGATGGATGTTTGGACCACCAGTGATAAAATTATAGCCCTTTATAGGTTGCTGCCTCACTTTTCCTTCACAGGGTCACTTGAACACATGCACAAATGCACTTGCATCAACAAACAACATCACCAGCCACCAGCTGGAGAAAACTGACGTAGGTCGCGTGTTTTTGTTTGCTTATCCATCCATGTATTTCTCTCTTTCTATAAATAGCACAAACAGTCCAGAAGATGTAAAGCTGACAGACTGCTCTGGGTGGTATTTTACTGCCAGGCATTATGTTGTAAAAGGGAATCCTGTCTGAGCAGTTAGTAACCTCTTCACACTGACTTTCCACTGTTGCAATAGAGCCTGATTACAAATAGAAAGCCCCTGTGAGCTTGTAGGTTTTTTCCTCATCACACGCAGAGTGAAAAAAATACAATTATGGCCATAAAAACAAATTCCACCAGATGGTGCTCATCACTTCCTCATTTGACTTCTGAGTTTTCATATAATCTTTTATTAATTTCAGGGCAAGCATCAGTCTCACCTTGCAACCCCCCCCCCCCCCCCNNCCGTGCCTTCATGCAAGCTCTCACTTGGAGAAAAAAGACGATCGTGATTGCCAGCGTTCTTGTTTCTGGGTCTACATTTCTGTCTGCTTTAATGACTTATTGATGGACGACTGCCTTTCATCTGAGTGGGGCTTTTTTGCCCACTCGAGTGTCCAGTCGTTCCCATGTCTAAGGTTTCGCTCTGGACTTTCTCCTTTTTGATCATCCCGTCAGCCTTTTTCAATCTATTTTAAGTTGAGTAGGCCCACATACCACCTCCCTGCCGCAGTGCCTCTTTGAATTCTCCATGAGGATAAATGTGTTGAAAAGAAAGGGGCTTGAGGAGGGCTGACAAGCTTGTGTTACCGGAGAGAGATTTACATGGGGCCATAAAAGCCGGGGTGAAAGGAGAGGAGGTATATCCCATATTAAAGGGTCAGTGTGTGGGGACAGAGAGGTAAACTAACCCAGCCAGGCTGAAGGACGGACAGCCCACATACACCACCTGCATACACGCCCATTCACACCCTGCCCTCCGGTCGATGACTCCTTGGCTTTGGACAGAACACCCCCACCTAACTATCCTCCCTCTCTCACTCACTGAGCTGTCTACTGTTTCCCTTTAGAAGAATATCCGGGGCTCTACGTTATTTTATCATCGTCTCCGGCCCATAAATCACCAAGAGGAATGGTACCAGCTCTACCAGTACAGCTCAGCTCATGCCTTGAAGCCACGTCAAGGCTGAGCAGTCCTCTGACACCTAGTATCCCCATGTGGGCCCGTGTGGATGGATCCCAGGGTGCCATACTGCCAGAAGAAACAAAAGAAACCTTGTAATATTGTGAGTGAGAGCCCACAGGCTGACTTGTGGTGAAAAAAAGAAGCCGTTCAGCTCTGAGATGTTTATGAGAGGCCTTGGGAGGGAAATCCATCATTGCGGAGAGAGCAATTTATGTCCAACACGAGATAGTGACTGACATCTCCCATCCTACAAAGAGACTTTCTGGGCTTTAGTTCATTGTATTTGTCAGCCACTGCACAGGCCATTGCTCATTTGGGTAGACAATTTGGTTTGCAGTTTGTTATTTTGCTCAAGAGAAGATGATTACAAGTTGCTTAGTGAAATGATTTCACTAGGCGTCAAATGAGGATCGCGTGTGACACAGTCTAGTGAGCAAACCACTTCCTCAAATGGGGAGAACATATTGTACCAAGCATAACACTGTTGTTGTTTTCAATGAAGGGCTATTTCTGACTTACTACGTAGGCTGTGATGTTTTCATGCATAAAGCAGGACAAAATGTATCCTCTATGCAAAATAATTTTACATAAGAGGAGAAACACTTACAAGACAAACACTGTAGAATAAACTCATTGAAGTTATTAATGTTTTTAGGTCTGTAATCACCATTTTCTGGACTAGACTATATGCTTTTAAGTTAAAATATGGAATCACTGAATGGAAAAGCTACATGTTATTGTCAGTTGTTTTCCTTTTGGGGGGCAAGAATTAAGTAGCAATCAGATCAAGTGCTAATGAAACATGACTCCTGAAGAGGAAGCACAGCTGGGTGCAAGGGCCATCTAGTGGAAACATGTGCGTCATTACACAGATGGATTCTCCCACAGATTGCACACTGACAGTCACTTATTTCACATTTAAACATGGTTCTTTGTAGGTGGCTATAGTCATTAATTAAATCAAATTAAGCCCCTTTGTGAATCAGTGATTGTTCACTAAAAAGCAACAGATGAAATATTCAAACTGAGAAATTAGTCTATTGTTGCTGTTGTCGCTTGAGTCGCTTGAGTCCATTGAGTGTAAACATTTCCACTCAGGATAAAGGTTTTTAAGTATTTGTTGGAAATAAATAAGAGTTTAAAATGCTTGTAAAGTGATTGGTTTGGAAGGCTGCCATTGATTGCTTGGCCTAATTGCCTCTCTCTCTCCTGGGCTCAATATCAAATTGAGAGAAAACAAAAGAAAAAACAGTGAGTCAAATTTTCCGGAAATTGGCCTGCCATGTTACCTTACTGATAAAGAGTCTGTCAAACTGCCTACCACACAATTTTGAAAATGGTTGTTTGCATAAGGGGAGGTTGTGTCCTTGGATTAACCAATTTGATTACAATACAGAGGTTTGACACGCACATTGAACCGAAGGATGAGTGAGCAACAGAGTGATCATTTAAAACAGTTAAACACACAGTTTTTGTGCCATATATTGTTAAAGAAATATTGAAACAATTACAGGACATGGACTGTTATACTGACATGTCTAAGTAAGTACATTAAACACTAATAGCATTAAAACCATTCATGTGAACCATGCAATCCATTGCGTGTGGTGGAGGACCTGCCTTTGAATAATACAAAGGTGCTCATTGTTTGAATTATATTGCCTGTGGATACATGAATTTTAAAGCAAATGAATTCACCATAAATGATGCAGTCAAGTTTATTTTTGGAACTATTTTAGCAGATGAGTCATTCGTCCACACAGCACAGTGATTTTTAATGCTTTCTGTTCCAGCATTTACACTTCTTTTGAGAAAAGGCATATTGCTCCCTGCTGGTTCACATTTTTCCTTCAGGACCTGGGTTCAAAAACTGAAAAAAATATATTAAACCTTAAAGCATTTTTTTAACATTTTACTCTGGAATATTCACAGAACAGTTGTACAAAAGAAAAACAATTGTTGACTGTGTGCACTGTGAATTATCCAGAATAAGTGGGACACTTTCTGGAAAGAGAAGTTATGGGGGAATTTTTTTAATGTAGTTTTTCAGTGCAATGAGCACCACAAATTAAGTTGTATTCACTCCCATTGTATTGGGGTGGAGGCATATCTTAGACCCTGATATCTTAAAAACTTGTGCAAAAGAAAGGCAGCTTATATGTGAAAGCGTAGAGCTACTGACCAAGCAGCAGTATTTGACGGGTTGTGAGTGAGAACGTGTAGGAAAAATTAAGATATGGGTTTTCTACATTAATTCTAGTTCAAATGTCCATTCCAGCACTGCTCCTGGCTAACATCCCCTGCTGGCTCCTCTTGCCCAGGGCCTCATCCACTCCCTCAGTTTTCCATGCTCCCAGTCCTGGCATGGGTAACTGGGCTAACTAGCCAACGGCAGCTAAGTTACAGTTAGAAGCAGTAAGTGGTTACTTTACTGTCAATCAGAAAACTCACAGAGAAAACCACAGATCACAGAGAGGCGAGGCGGAGTAGCTGGAGGACATCAGAGGAAAAATCCAGAAAACATTTTATCCATAAAATATGAGCCAGTTTCACCAAAATCAGTGACATGAAGTAATGCTGTAAAGTGTTACATCATTTTCTATATATGTAACTTTCCCCCAAGTTACAAATAGTGCAAGAACAGAAGTCAGTGCAGCATCAAAATGATTTAATGCTGTTATTTTAAGATAAAAAGGCTGGATATTGTTGCTTTAAAGCAGAACCCTGTGATATCCAGCATATTATAGCCTTCTCCAGTGCTGAGAAGTGCAAATGCAATGTGGCAGAGTTACTGGGGACAGTTGAGTAGCTGCAAACATGTGTGATACTAGGATTATAGGATGGGTATTTAAGTATATAATAATAATATTTCCTGTTTTTTTGGTCTTTTTTCAACAATGTTTTCTACAGATTATATTACAGACATGAAGAATTGTGTGATAGCATAAATAGTAAATGGACCTGTACTTGTATAGCGTCTTTCTAGTCTTTCAACCTCTCAAGCGCTTTTCCACTACGTGCCATATTCGCCCTTTCACACACATTCACACAGTGATGGCAAAGCCCATCAAGCAGTAACTAACTAATTTATACACATTCACACCGATGCACAGTGGGGTTCAGTATTTTGCTCAAGGATACTTCGACACGTGGCAGGAGCCAACAACCTTCTGAAAAGTGGACGACCCGCTCTGCCTTTGAGCCACAGCCACCCCAAAACAGTCACATAAAAAAAACACATAGAGTGTACAAATTATAGTACAAAGTATTTTGCTGGATTAATCTGGCGTTATAGTAGTGTCTTTCGAAAACATGAGCTTCTAACACACAAATAGTATTGGTGAAAAAGTATAGAGGACACAAACAGCACTTGAGTGGCTCAGGTGTTAAAATAACCTGCTTAAAAAATAACGTCTCTTGAGTAACAGTCAGCACTAATGTGAGCAAGCTTGAATGATGTGTCCTCCCAAATGTTAAATTTTTTATATGGCAGCCTGGAGTGCTAATGGTAGATAGCTAGGTGGACTTGTTGGAAGAGCAGGATCAGAATCAGCTTTATTGATTGAGCATGTGTTGCTCTCCATGTACTGACAGTTTTTCAAGAAAATGTACAGGAAGATAGAAATAGACATAGTGTATAGCAGAAAACACTTTGTACAATTGAAGGCTGTGACGTTCCAGTTAGTAGAATACCACAGGAGTTGACAGCGAGTCTCCTAGCAACGCTGGCTTTAGGTTGTCACATTAGCAAATTCCTCTCGGAGGAAAACATGCAGATAACATTTTCTTCAGCGTATCACAGAGAGTATCGATTATGAACATGTCGAGAAAAGGCAACATTTCTCCATTGTTTAGCCTATTATCTGCTCATGGTGAGTGGGTGCTGTATCATTAAAGATAGGTAACTCAAACAACTTGGTTACTTAGTCATAGTTGCATTGGATTTCCACAGAAACTACTAGTATGATGCATCTACATATATGGTAGGACGGGAAGCAAGACTAGTTAGCTGGTAAACAATTTATATACCCTTACACCACCCCAAACTTCACACTGTATTAGCTAACCTCACACTACTTTCTGCATTGCCATTGTTGTTGCCAATGAATGTACAGTAAACAACAGCTGCATATTGTGTAAGTTGTGACGTTCTGCTTTTGTTCCTGATTTGTCTTTGTAATCATTCTAGTGTTAAGTTTAAGCCTCTCAAACTGTAATCCCATCATGGTATAAATTGTTTTGCTCAAACTGAAAGTATTGTTCATATTACTAAGTAGGTTTGGGAGAATGAGATTTGACTAGCATATGACTAAATTAAAATGACACTAAGTAAACTAGTATGACCGCAGATTCTGTCTCTCACCATATTCATGTAGTGACAAAAAATTAAACCGAGACTAAAACCAAAAATGGTTGTCAAAATGAACACTGCCCACTGCTCTTTGCCATAATCTTTCTTGTATTCTCTCCTGTCTCTGATCTTTCTCCTTGTTTAGCTCTTTGCATCAGTTCATGTAGAGCTTCCCAGGCTTTGTTGACTGGAATAAACTAGAACTGAACAGCTTTTTCTTTCCGTCCCCACCTACACAGTTTTGATATAAAAGCCTGTTTGAAAATAAAAAATGCAAAGGAAGAATTTCATTTGTATTTGAATTTTGGCAGGGTAAATAAACAGCAGTGCAACAGTAATCCTGTAAATGGAGCGGAATTTGATTATTGACACTGTCAATTGGCTATTTGAATTTGAAAAGTATTTTGTTGTATTATAGAGGGCAGGAGAATTGAATGCATTTTAATATTGACAGCTATTCAGTTTCAACCGCTGTGTTTGCAATGATAACACAATATAACACTTTTTCACCCATTAAACAAAATGGAACTGCTGATCAGCATTTTCCATGCTAGTTATGTAATTATAATTCCACAACGGGCAACAAAGAGAATTCCGTCTCTTTGTTGTCCGTTGTTTAGTTTTGTTAAAAATGTACAGCACATTATAATGAAGTATTACCCAGCTCCATTTGAACCATCAACAAAACCTAAGTGGTTACTGTAAGTGGGCCGCTGATACACTCCAAACGTCTTCTCAGGCCTGATTCACTGAGGCATTTTTTCTTGTTTCCACAAACACTTTGGTGTTTATCAGGCACAATTGAGATAAAGTTCTCTCATTTTATTCAGCATCCACAAGGACTAAAGACCACAAGTATATAATGACACCCACATCCATGATTATTTACTTCCTTTATTCACAGAGAGGACAAGAGAGCGGCTTGGATTAACTCATTAATCTCTTGCTACAGGCGGTTTGTCCACGAAAATGGGTTTACACAAATCAAGGTAAATGCAGATTGTTTTTTCCTAATGTCAGCAAAGCTATTTGGGGACCAGTAGTCCCACCAAACTGTTTTGTCAAAGGTTACACAAGCCTTTAAATTACATTGTCAGCATTTATATCAGTTGTTGTTGGTGAAATGACGCTCATTTCTCCTGCTCTAAAGCCTGTCTGGGTGCTGCCTCTATTTGCTAAACTGCCATAAAGTCTCCAAAAGGAGAGTAAAGTGATGAAGACAGGGTGCTGGAGGAGCTGCAGGAGCATTTATCTGAATGAAATGGAAAGTCTCCTGACAGGTATATGCCAAAGTCACTGTGTAGTAAACCACGCATCACAGTTTGCTGCATAATAAAGTCACCCCCTTGCATCTCATAAATTACTCTCACCTGACATCACTGGTTCAGGATATCAGGGTTTTAATTTTTATATTCCAATAATTAAAGCTGAACATCTTGACATGACTTTGCTTTAATAGCTCCACTCCTTTCTGCATGGATTGAGATCCTCTTAATAGTGTAGAGGATTGAAGTGGGCAGGTCGGCGAGCACTGTGAGCCAGGATATTGGGAACAAATTGACAAGGCCGTCTATTCTGTCTCACTCTTCATTTAGACCTGAATGATCCAGACCAGCTGGCTGGCAGCCAATTTATCTTGGAGAAGATGAGAATGTGAGGGAGGTTCCTGTTGAAACGATTCCAGAGGACATCCTGAAATGTGATGAGGTCCACTGGGAAAAACTACTCTTTTCTTTTTCAAAGCTTACTACCTTTGCAGAGGTCTGCCTGTCCACCAGTCAATGAGTAAAAACTGACATTTTAATTCACCTAATTTGTTATGAGAGGTTTTTTTGGAAATGTAATGCTGGTTAGGGAAAATGCTGAATAATTTATTATGCAAAACACCTGTGAAATGTTCAGCGTAAACATTTTTTATTTGCTTTTATTTCTTTATTTAGCTGCCTCTGGCCACTGTAGTATGATTATGGCTTTTATGGTCACCTTTAGGCAACACAAACATAGTTAAGGTTAAGGAAACATAACTGCCAGAAAGAGGCATACAGGTTGTGTCAACCTGAAACTACAAATAAAAACAAAGGTGGTGTATCTCCAGCATTCAGGACCACCGCTACTTAATATATTGTCAAATAATAAATGACAAGCACTGAGAGGGAGATGGCACAGCTCAAAAGTAGACTGCTTACTGTAGAAAAGTTTGCCATACTAACAGTATAGTTCAGACTGATTTAGCCTACAGTGAATCATTCTCGCTGTGCTTACACTGCCATTATTGGCAGTGTGTGTTTAGGTAATTTACAGAAGCCATTTGTCTCTGCACTAGAGGCTTCACAGAGAGAGCTAAGCTTGCTTGTGTGGGTGGGAGGAAGGCAACTTGCTAGATAGAGCTGCTGTCTCGGACCACTCGGAGTGGGAGGTTCAGCTCAGTGGAAGCCAAATGTAGAACTGCAAACTCGCCAATGAATGATTTAAAAAAAATATTCTATTGTTTCTTTGTCCACCAATAATAGGAATCTAGCAACTGGGGGCTCATTATGGTCCATGTAGCTTTTCAGCCACATGTAAAATTTATGTAGGAGAGCGCCCCTCTAAGGGTTAAGCGCCTTAATGAAGCTAAATGAACTCAAACACAGTCTGCCTCTACCCTTCTCAAACGGCACTACACACACACCTCCTCACTAAGTGAAACAAATGCAGCATGTTTTAGCATGTCCCCCAGCAGGTCAACAAATGCTGTGCTCAGGAGAGGCAGTTCCATTAACACAGCTTTCTGTTTATTTGAATATGTTAAATGGTTACAGTATCATAGGCACAAAATACTCTGAAGAGGTCAGTGTACACCCTCCATGCCAACAGCCATCTACTTAACTGGGGCACCTGATGACACTCACTGGCTGAAACAGTTCAGTAAATTTCATTAATTTGCCCAATTAGATTTTGAGAGGTGTACAAGTGGAACGTCTGACCTGAGGGTGGAGGTAGAGGAAAAGTCACTAGGTCAAATCATTAAAAGTCTTCCCGTGTGGACCGTGTCTACCCATACCCAATATCTGGTACTTCTAAACCAGACTATTTGATAAATGGACAAATGGACCCTTCTGACCAATATTGGGATCCTTGGACCTTGCTGCCTAAAAGGAAAAAAAAACAACATCTGCATTCTCTCAGAGGATCGTCTTTCTAACTTCCAAATAAATTGTTTTCTGTCCTCCTTATGACAACTTGTAGTAGTAACAGGAGCAAAGTAAAATTTGCAATGTTCCTTCCAAAGATATTTGTCCTTGTTTTGCATATTATTGCACAATAAAATAGTACAACAGCATTTCTGACACCATGAGTTTTTGAATTTCCAACTTTTTCGATTTACAGCAAAATACAGCTTAAAGGTCCAGTGTTTAGGATTTAGTGGCATCTAGTGGGGAAGTTTCAGACTGCAACTAACTGAACACTGCTCGCGTCTGTATTTGACAACCTGGGAATGAGAACTAGCTGTGAACACACAATGAATATCATATTCCATTTCTGCCTAGATTTTACACACTGGACCTTTAAAACAGCACTGAACAATATTTTTCTTTAGAAAATGCAATAGAAGACTTCATATAATGTGGAAGGTGTTGCTCATAGCAATTGACCCACAGACTCTGCAGTCTCAGTGAAAAAACTCTGACAAAAGCACAGTATGCTTCCTGCCCAAACAGCAGGCGGATACAGTTAGCAGCTAGCTGGTGAACACAGTGTTACATTCAGCTATAATATTTTTTCTTCAGGAATTGAAGGAAAAGACAGAACTAAAAGGAGATATTATTGGACTTGCATTCAGTAAACACTCCTCCAAATGAATGCAAATGTTGGTCCTTGTCTGTCTAAGTAGGCAACTGTTCTCTAACATCAACAATTTGCCACATAAACCTTTCACTTTTGCTTTACAAAGCAGATAAAATACACTGAGGCAAATACAAGGAAAACAAAGCAAATGGGGAATTGATAGATCATAAACTCACTCTTCCACCATGTCTTTGACCTACTTACAAGATCACAAGCTAAATATTATATACACTATCTTAAACTCTAAATATTATATACACTATCTTAAACTCTAATAACAAAGCACCATTATGTGATTATACATTTTAATATCCTCCTTTTCTTTTTCTAAATACAAGCCTGAAGCATTTCCATTATCAAAATAATCTTAAATCTCTTGCCCATCGCTCTGTTACTCCTACACGGTTATATCATTGGTCCCTAGTGACTTCCGCCTCATTGTTTGTTGGCCCTGTTGAGCAGTGAGGCTTTTTATGCAGGAGTTGTTTATTTTCTGAATGTTAACAATGACCTGCCAGTCATCACTGCTGATCAGAGTACTGAATGAGCTTTGCCTTCCTGTCTGTACCCTGCAGTCTGATTTCCAGCTCCCTAGGCAATTACAGTTCATTTGGCTGCATGCAAAGCAAACTGCACTGCCCTACTTCTCAGGCTCTTCAGCTTTATTGAAGGTTGAAGACACACTGTACTTAAAAAAGATATATTCTGCTTAATTTTATTCTATTCTATTCCATATGTATGTAGCATATTCTGGTCCTATTTTTTATGCTGAATCAAAGCCTAAGTATTTCTTCAGCAAATGATCTCTCTCAAGCAAAAAAGAGACACCCAAAATATCAGCCTTTGTGTCTTTGCAGACGGTGTTATGAATTTGCGCTTCAACACCGCGCAGTATTAAAATGCCACATTCAAAGATTAAGGAGCTGATATGCAGAGAAGGGAATTCAACAGAAGCACATTGGGCCAGACACTTGTCATGGAGCCGATGCTACAAAACACAAAGAGTGCAGCAGTTTCTGTTTAATCACAAAAGGTTTATGTGCTGTCTTTGTCCCAGTGGCTGTGGTTTGTTCCAGCATGTGTTTTTCAACACTTTTTTTCAGTCTCTCCCCATTGTAAGGTTCTGTGTTGTTCATCTAAGTGCTGTTGGTCCACTTGATGCATGGGAAATCAATGATGCTGTTCAGAATCTATCGTAGTTTATCTCCAGGCCATGATCCATATTAGCAATCCTCCTGCCCCTGCACCTTTATTGTAATGATCTGTCATTTTTGGAAACTGCAGCCATTTGTAAATAGCAACGCCAGATTGATCAATGTTGTTTACAAATTCAGCAGGTAGGCTGCAAAATTATATCTGATAAATCATGCAGCCCTCCTGCTTCCCAAGATCCCCAGACAGATATCCACTTGTGATGGCATCCCTGTCAGATGAGCGGGGAAGAGAAGCTGGCGGCAAGAGTCAGCTCTCTGTATTCTCAGATGTCTTCTAATTAATCTGGACAGCTTCCAACAATGTGAGAGGCCCACTCTGGTTCATCTCTCACCCCAAGAGAGTGAGTCTTGGCCAAACTGTCACTTTTCAACACAGTTCTGCGTGAAGACAGTCACACTCTCTAACCTCGCCCATGTCAGCCTGGCTCACTGCCAAATTCTCTGAGAGTCTGTTTAGTGGAATGCCAACAGAAAGCAACAGGATTTTCAGTGACGAGAGTAAGAATACAAAAATGTGTTTTCTTATTTTTCGAGAAAACTGTTCTTGACTCTTCATATAACATTCTTTTTGGGTGATTTTAGCTTGGTTTTTTTATTGACTTGTGCTCATCCATTGGACCTCTTTTCAACACGTCCTCATACTGAACAGGTCGATTGCAATTTGCAAATCAACTCCAAAAATTGATGACCGTTGAAGAGTACCAGCCAAAGATGTAGTGGACCTTTGTCGCCATGTGGTTAGTGTTGTGAAATGGTCATAGCGTAATAGGAAAAGATTAGTGTTTTGGTTAAAAACTAACTATCTAACTTTAGTTATGTACAGTAAGTAAGTGCATGACGTAAGTTAACTTATGTATGTCAGTAAAAATACGTCAAAGTGGACTTTTGGTTTCACACAGGACATGAACGGCAGTCTCCAGCAGTGTGGGTGTGTTTGACCCGTCCAGGTCGCTGCCTAAAAAAAAAAAGTAAATGTGTGTCATAACAAGCTGCTTCCAAAAATGATCTATACAGCTGTTTTACTGGTGAGGACAGGCTGCCTCTTCTCTTTTGTCTTATACATATCCAATTATAAGGAGAAAAGGAAAAGATGGCTTCCATATGAGAACCACAGGAAGCCCTTCACATTCATGCACGACTGTTATCAGCTGCACGTCTCATAGCAGGATTCTAATTTTGAAGATTGACTTTGTTGAGGTCAAAAGACAGGGATGTCAGTGTACATCTGAGATATGAATTGTCAAAGCCTGAAGGGAAAACTCTATAACTAGAATGCCATAAAGTACCTCAGGTTCATGTTGCTTGGCAACAAAGAGTCTCTGAAAAGATTTGAATGCAGCTCAGACATGGCTAAATGAAAAGCTGCTTGAGGTAAATATCTGCCTTAGCTGCGTCTTCTCTGTGATGTTCTCTAATTATAAGGCAGCCGGGCTGCTGAGTGTGGAAAATGCAGGCTGCATCAAACCAGAAAAATTGGCTAATCTTTCCACCTCACCTCAGCCACTCCTGATGAAGAAACTTTGCTTTATCTCACAGACACTGAAGTTAAGGTAATTAGCTGTTTGTTTAGGATGCTTAATTAGTATTGTTTAATTACCATCATTAGATGTAACACTCCACTTACACTAATAGATTTGGCACTCTTACTTTGCAGTTTATCTCAATCAAATGAAAGAAAAGTTTTTTATTGTGTAGTGAAATGTAATGTATGGGGATTCCTTAGCTAGTTTGAGGTTACAGTGCCAACATCCCAAACATTACAGAACTACTGTATTTAAATCCTGGCAATCAGAGTTTGGCAAACTGGTTATGAGGGGGGATTTCTTTGCGACTGAATCGATACTCTGGAAACCTAAGAAAAACACACAAGAAACCTTCATCAGCCTACAATAAAAAGTAAAATCAATTCTTTGCTTACAAGCAACAAAAGAAAGAAAGAAAGAAAGAAAACACAAAGGATAATGTGAGGTGATGAAATCCACAGAAAACCATCTACACGCACAGACACACACAGATGCTGAACCGCCCCCACACTTATATTCCCACATTCTCAACTATCCTGACAAATCACCTATGGCTCCATGCAGCGTGAACCCTCCTTCCCCTGGTGAGCCGCCCAGAGCTTTATTACGCTCAGGGAGTCGGTCTCAGCGATCTACTCCGCTGAGCAGGACACTGTATGTTTTAACTCCTGCCCTTTAGTCACACTATCCACTGTAAGCCACATACAATTCTTCATTCACTGCTCATTGATGCAATTAGAAATGAATTAACATTAAATATTCATGCTGCCCTGAGACACAACACAGAAGGCAGAAAGTTTGGTCTCCACTTGAGTGCCAAAGCGGCTTGAATTCAGACATTATAATGGAAAAGAGTTGGCATCCGGAGACTGCCCCCTCTCCGACTATTCTTCATTCTTCTGTGAAGGAAAAAGGAAAGCACATGTGAATAGATTCCCCACTGCCAGAGTTTTATTTGACTCAACCAAATTGGAAGCAATACAAAGCAAGTGGTGTGCTGACGAACACTATCTACAATTCTCTGAACTCGTGCCAGTGTAATTCATTATTATATGACATAATTATCTCTCTTTCTTCTTGCTCTGTGGGTAAAGGCGACTGTTAATGCTTGGTCAGCAGAAGCATGGCCAGCCGGCACGTGTGTCAGATAGCATCTTAAGGCTCCAGGTCTCTATCTGCCAGTCCCTTATTATACCCTACCTTCAATTTGTACATAGGATCTTATCTACATTTCCATTAGCTTCAGGCTGGGGCTTTGCCATTATTGCTAATTGGATGTACTGACCAGGCCAGGTTCGCTGTCTATTTCTGTGACCCAGGTCTGTCTGCTGTTTCCCATTAGTGTCTCATGGGATGAAAGCCACTGTGGATATGTATAGAGAGAAAAGATCAGGCAGCAAGTGTGGGCTATTATACTTCTCTAGCAATTCTCTATCTCCTGGTGCTTTACTTGTGGCTCTTATGTTTTTCCACTCCTGCAACTCAGCAAACTGTATACCATTAAGTAATAGAGAATATGTCCCACTACAGCGCTGGCATGATATGTAATTTCACTCTCTGAACGAGGCTCGTATTGAACCAAATGAATTGCTTCTACAACCCTTGAGTGCAGGCATTTTGATGTCAGTGCACTGCTGTATGCCTCTGTATAAAATCTCATGTGTTTTTGTTCGCAACACACAAAAAAGAGTGAAGTTAATTCTTTTACACAGCCCCGTGAACACAATCAAGCCTGTTTGTGCTCTGTAGTGAACAAAGTAGAAAATACTGGAGGCCGGTCGATAGTGTTGCATCAAGGTAATGCACTATTGGTAACCAAAATGTATTTCTTTGTGATTAATTAACCTATTTTCTGGAAACTTATTCATCTGCTCTATTTTAGGTTGGCACAGATAGACAGGTGCAAGTAAATACTAAAATAAATTCAGACTGTTTCCAATTTTTAAAATCTGATAAGTAGACCGGGGCAATAACACACTCTGATTAAGCAGTGGGTTCCTGTCCTCTGTTCCTGCCTCATTACACCAGTCAGCTGTATCATTTAGTCTTGTTTGGAGAGACAGATTTGTTTTATAGAAGTGGCTGGTAAATAAATGCAAAGCTTGAATGCCCACAGCTACTTTTTACTCCACTGAAAGCGTTGTAATGGTGTCATTCTTCAGCCTGCCACTAGATGGCACAGTATCTTCTCATTATGCAGCAGCAACAAAGGAGGGGCTGCTCTCAATTCAGTGACAGGAGCCTATATCCACATGAGACACCACAATCCAATTTTAAATCTTTTGTGTACAGCTAACTTACTTCTTCCAATCTCACTTGTGGATGAAGAATCATTCTGTCACCATGCAGTCCCTATCATAACCAGATCCCAATAAAAAACGATAAATCTGAGTGACCTTTATTGCAATAGACAACTGATGAGTTCAGCCACAGATTGAGATGCTCTGCTTTTGTGCTGCTTTTTGTTAAAGATTCAGTGTATGTAGGAAGAGCTTGTCACAGTTGTTTCTTACTGAGGCCAGAGAGCACGCTGCAGGAGTAATACAGGTAAAGTCAGGCATTTCTCACCGAGAGTGCTTTCCTGTACACTCTTTTCTCTGTTGGTGACGGGGTGCATTTACACAAACATCTGGAACAAGCTGTCACTACATTGCTTTTTCCCCCCTCTTTCAGCTCCAACAAATGGTTGCAGCATGCAGCTGGTCCTGCTGTATGAATCCCTGTGTGAAAAGAAAAGATGAAAGAAAAGTTTTCATTTCCCTTTAACATGACAAACAACCTCTTCTTTGTTAACAATGCATGCATGGTATTTAGTCAAGCTGTAAGAGTTAACTCTGTTCTGTGGTTATTTCTGTGCCAGATGTGTCTGACACTTTCTTAAAGATCATGGCCGTAGAGCAGATGCTTCTTGGTCATGATTGCAGTGGCTGGATCTGTTCGGTGGACAATTGGCATATGGCCGAGGGGAACAAGGCAAAATGACAAAAAAGCTGCCGCATGTTTATTCAATAACTGGTTGGACTGAATGGCTGAATTTACTTAACTGATGACATCTATCAACACCTTCCCTTTCTCCTCTGGTTTTAGCACCTCATTTGCTCATCTCCAAAGGTGCCTGGCAATATCATGCGCTGTAATCCTTTGGTTAGTATGCAGCATTTTACAGGCTTGGCGCTGGAATCTGGGGAGACACACTTGAGTCTGCAGGTGTTTTCCTGCTCCAGCTCAGTAAGCCTCTGCTCTATCTCGTGTAATTAGGAGATAATGAACCCCCGCCCCCCCTTCAACTCTGCCGAATCATCTGCCACTGTTGAACTGTCAAGTCTACACGGGTGACTCCGTTAGATCTTCCCGCCGCTTCACTCAGCTCTGACTTCAAACTTATCAAAATGTCTCCTTCTCAGCATTTGCTTAAAGAAGAAAATGCCACATTTATTAGCTCTCACCACGCAAAATTAAACCCTTTAGAGAAATTTGGGTAAACAATCAAAATATAGAGATTATAGTATAATTTAATTATTGTATTAAATGGTTATTATAATTTTTACAAAGCAAGTGTTACTTGTGGAAGTGTTTCTTAACAATCCTGCCATGTTTCTCTCTGCTGTTTGGCTCCAGGTCTTTTAAAGAAGTGAAATCAAGGCTGTGGGTTGAAGTCGATGATTCAGGAAATACTAAGACCTAGTAATACAACAGTGGAAATAGAATCTGCCTGCCCAGTAAGACAATTCTGGACCAATTTGGACACACGTTGTGCTCAACTTACCACAACTGAGCTTCCAGAAGTGCCATCAGAAAACCTTCCACTGACATAATGACAAGCAATAGAACAATATGGCAGCGTTGGGAAAATCTGGTTTGGTAATGTTGCATACGGCAAGAAGCTGAACATGTGACTCTCTTCTTTTTAAAGGAGCTCCATAAACAGAGCCTCCTCTAGAAGAAAATAAACATGCACCTGTCAAGGAGAGTAAGGGACTACACTTAAAGGCATTCTATTTTTCTGACTCTGCATGAAACTCCCCAGTTATTTTGTTCAGCCTAGGGATGATTTAAACACACTGTGAAGATTTGATTTTTAACATGAGAATACTTTGAACTGTCCCTGTTTGTCTCTCCAGGAGACTCCTCCTAGACAGGGGAATTTTCCATTGAGGATACAGATTGAATCCATAACACACACTGTTTAAGCTGTGCTTTTTAAGATTTTCTTTTGCCAAACTGTCAAAGACAGCTGGTTGACATGTAACAAAGGACAGATTTGACCCTCACTAATACAGTCACATGACATTCACTTCAGGGCACCGATCCACAAGGACGCCTTTATTCAGTTTGTTAATGTAATAATAATAAGTCTGAGTGAACAGCAGCCATTTATATCTGTTAGTAGACTACAGAAAACCTCTTCTTTCAGAAACATTGTGGCTTAGATTCAGAATCATAATTATTAACACCCTATTAATTTTGCAGATTGTACCAAATTTAAAGCTGTTATGATTCCTCTCAGAAAACCGATCAGTGACTGGCAGAAAAACTGCTAAATGGGGCAGACTGGGAGTTGTATGTGCACAAAATGTTCAGCTACCATGTTTCAAATACAGTGTAATAAAGCACCGGCTTTGCAGATTCCTCTGAAAATACAGTATAGCTACTTCACTTTACCACAGAGAGGTGCATGGTGGGATTTTTGATAGACCTGAAGCAGGTTTGGTTTTTCATCAAGCACTCACACAGAGACAGATACATTGACTTTTAAGGCTGGAAATTGTGACCTTCCTGCCACGGCATGGTTTGTCTAACCATGGGGTAAAGCTGCACATTGATTTCATTCATCGCTAATGTGATATACTGTATTTACAGAGCCTGGAGATGCCACAGCTTTGATTTGAGTGCAAAGCTATTTGGACTTATCTGCAAACCTGAAACTGAGGTTACACAACAGCTTTTACATGGTTTTTAAGAGTTTGTTCATTTAAAGGTTTGCTGTATCACGGTTTCTCTAAAGGCCAAAGTGCAGCGGCTCCAATCACAGTCCTGAAGATCTACCATCAGCTCGGGTATCATTTATGCAGCTGCAAACGGTACAAAGGCTTGTAATTACAGCTCCTTCTCCAGTATTTACCCCCTACTGTTTAAGTATACAGTAGACATTTCAAAATGGCCTGCGAGTGCGGAGATACTGTTTTGATCAGTCACATAATTGTCCTCTTGTTGCAGTTATATACTGTCTTCCTCATTTACATAGGAGCGTGACAACTTATTTATTGTTTGCAAATGAAAAGACAATAAGTATATACTTGTTTAGATTAGATACACCAGTGGACCCTTGCAAACCAGACTAGAACACATGGAGCTATGTGTATCAGAATGTGTGATATACCAATTAATATACTTTGAATATGCAAACAAATGGGCAAACAATTAAACCCTCAGTCGTATGTGTACTGCATTCGGTTGGAATTAAAAAGATGGTTTTCTTTAAAGTCATGTGCCTATTAAACTCAACCATAAAACGTCAGCAAATTGGACAAACTAACAACCAAACTTGCAAGAGTTAAAGCTGAATTTTAGAGTCGCAGATTCTCCTTCAGGTAGTCTGCAAAAAGAATCAGGAATCATCCCCAAAAGAGCTTTTGACTTAACAGAGCACTCACTTTTCATTCAGAGATGCTAAATGTAAAACATTTATGTGAGCAACCGAGAATAGATTTATCACATCAGCTTTTATCTCTCTTAACAGTGAGACTTGGCTTGCCTTGACTTTGCGGCTGTAAACAAAGGAATAAATGCAACCACATCCATCAGGAAATAGGAATTTATATGAAAAAACAACAACAAAAACAAAACAAGGGAGAGAATGGAGATTTGTTGGCCAATCATAGACCAGAACACACACATGAAACATAAGAGTTTGGAAAGGTCTATTGTGGTTTTGGTGAGTTATACAGGTTATGATAACTGTTCTCACCATTAAATTATTAAGTTTAAATATATGAATAATAATAAGTGAGAATTTGTCTGTTTATCTGACCATCCATGTCCCATCTCCTGTTGTTTCTTCTTTCTAGGATTATTAGTGTCATGTTATTGTTAGTGTAGACATAATGACAAAATGTTTTATGCATTTGCAAAATGTTCACATCAACATGTTGAATGCATTTTCCCTAAAATATCAGAAACTAAAGTGTGATTTACGTGTTTATGGGTATGTTCAGGTAACTCAAGCACTTAGTAAAGGTTAGGGAACCTTGATCAAGTGTTCTTGGTTCAATCTTAACAAAACATTGGGCAAAAAAACCTGTTTTTTATGCGCTTCATATGCCCAGTCGTCCCTCTTTAAGGTTAAAGAAAATAAAGGGCTGCAGTGGCTGCAATGTAAGCTAACTAAAGATCTACTAAAAGAGCCATTGACAGACTCAAATTGTTAGTGTCTTAAAACATTAAGGAAAGGATCCTCACAGAGATAGATCTTTCGTTTTAACCAGAAACTGCCGTAACATCACTATTGCTCGCCATTCTCCAGAGAAAAAACAATAATTCTGCCTTGTGTATCTACCTTGTAAGGTCATAACAGAAACCAAATAATACTTACCAAAAACAGTCTTTCCACTGTTAAATCTTTATATAGCAAATAGTGGTTTAATGTTTTAAATCTCATATATATGACACTGCATATAAGAACTCTTTTTTTCTCTTTTTTGACTTTATTATTGCCTTGACAGGAAAGGTGGGGGAGAGAGAGAGGGGATCACACACAGCGAACAGCCACAGTTTGAAGTCGAACCCAAGGACTCAGCCTTGATTCATGGGGAGCAAGTTCTACCAGGTGAGCTATCTCCCCATTGAAACAGTATCTTGCCAGTGAAAAAGATAACTGTTAGCAAGAGCCGGGGTTGCAATGGAGTAAAATAAAATACTGTCATACCTGGAAGGAATAACTCTCATTGTGTTAAACCACGGAGGCAGGAAACAACTGAATTTTCCTTTAGCTTTTGTGCTAAGCCAAACACAGTAAACACTGGAGTACCAATTCACCCTTCTTATATATCGATAAGGAAATGTCCCCCCTTCCCACCACAAAAAGAAACACCCATGCACATTATTGTGGCAACTGAATGGATTATTTTTATCTTATCATTTGGGTATTTTAGAAAACAAGTGCGACCACATTAAGGGAATCCACCTTTTAAAGGTTGTGGTAAAGGGCAGCAGCCACAGGGGTGGGCAGGGCCCCAGCTGATATTGACAGCATCTCTAAGTGATGTCTCCAGATCCTTCATACATTATTCAAGCATCGACTGGGGGGACGACTCTCCCCAACTAGACTTCCCTCAGAGATTTTACACTGGCCTGTGTTTGTGTCAGCTTTGTTTAGGCTAAAGAGCACACCTGGAGGGAAAATACACTGTATTTATCTTCTACATATTTATTGGAATTTAATATTCAGAATAAACCTGGCGTCTTCCTCTGGTCTTGGGAACAAAACTGTATAATCAGTGAAAAAGGAGCCTGGTATTAAAGCAAACTGTCATAAAGTATTGAACAATATTTTTCTGGATTTGTCTTAGTAGTCTTCAGATGTAATACCATTATAAACACAACTCTCCATAGGTCACCCCTGTGCTAATTAATATAGATAAACGAAGGAATAATCTTCCCTTATCTCAGACACCTGGTAATTATGTATAATAGTTCAGAATTGCATTCATTTAACATGCTAATTAAAAGCTTAGCATTTATGGCTCTGCCTCAGAGGCTGATTTTGTTAAAGAAACACAGCCTAAGTAATGTTTTAGGCACTAGGGTTCCTAGGCCTATTTCTTCAGATCAATGTTAGTCTTTCATCAATTGATGATCTTTTAGCTGCCATGCAATTGTTCATTTATCTCAACAAGGGTGATGGATACAATTGACCTTCTCCTCCTAATGAAATGGCATTTGTACTGCCAAGCTGTGCACAAAACGTCTTGCTGCTCTCAGAACTGTGCTTGTTTGCTGCTGAAATTTTCCCCTTTGTTCGGTTATGCTATCAAAGGTTGAAAAGAAAAGAAAATGATAATTTTACAATAAGTGACAGTGACATACAGTCAAGATGTGCTGGATCTGCTTCTGGCAGCAGATTTCTGCAGCATGATAAAAATGTTTATCTAATTGCAACACTCAATTTTCAAGTTAAGAGAGTTTATGATACTAAATGCCGTAAGATCATGTGTCACTTCCTATCTTGTCCCTGTTTAGTCATATGTAATCCCTAAGACATATTGATTTGTACCCATGAGTGCTGTTGGGGCTAAGTAAATAGAAAATACCCTACATTTGTACCAAATAACATGTAGGAGAAAAACAATGTTTGATATTTGGTGCATCGTATCTTCATTCATTATTTGTACTGTATAGATAATAGGCTAAGTATTAAAATTAAAGTCAATTATTTAATTCTGTATAAAAATTCTGTGTGGAGTTTGCATGTTCTCTGTGTGCCTGTGTGGATTTCCTCCAGGTGCTGCAGTTTTCCCTACATTGACCAAAGACATCCAGGTTCAATGACTGGCGACTCTAAATTGCCTGTAGTTGTGAATGTGAGTGTGAATGGTTGTCTGTCTCTATGTGAAAGGCCAGTGATAACCTGTCCAGGATGTACCTGCCTTTCACCCAATGTAAGCTGGGTTCAATTCCAGCCCCCCTCCCCTGGCACTCTGGATAGATGGAAGTTAAGTGTTGAAATTAGTTCTATTATACTTAGTTCTACTATACTATATATTTTAAGAGCTTAATGTCCCTTTTGCTCCTGTCAAGCGAAACCAGTGTGCTGTAAAGTAAAAGGAATTGTACAATTCAGTCCTCTTTTCATGATAATGAATTCAACTGCTGTGTTTCCACAGCATGGCTCGGCTCGGCTCGGCTCGGCTCAACTTGACTTGACATGCTTTTAGGAACCACGTACTTTTCTTGATTTTGCAGCTGGTACCCAATCATTGCAGTGGGATGTTTAGCTGGTTGTCATAGCGACAACAGGTGAAAAGACATGACATCCTCTTCAATGCAACGTGCAACAACGGATGATACATTCTTTCTTTTGAGATTCTTTCATTGGCAACCAAAAAGAGGAACGTCTACATTTCATCACTTGATCATGAAGTGGATTTGTGGGCTGCTATTTTTAAAAATCTGGGTGAAATTAATAAAGAAATTGCAGTTGGTGTGCAGGATGTCTGTCTCATCTCAAGTGACAATTCTAGTAATGATTCTCTCTGTGGATTAATCTGTGGTCTGCAGTGTTTTCATATCAGCTCAACTTTCTTGGAATCTTGACCGAAAAGTACCAGGTATTATCTGTCTACTTTTGACAATGAAAAACCAAAAATGAGTAAGCTGAGCTGTACCATGCAGAGAAATCATGCCTAAAGGGTGGTAGAAGGTGACAGCGGAGAAGTGGAGCGAGGTGGAGAGCGTGAGGTGATAACTCGGTTTTCCTTGAAAGTGCTGATGATCCGGGCTGCGTGGCTCCACTGCCATCTTTATGAGATATAAATAAATAGTAATATTATCAAACTGCTAGTGTTTGTAAAACATTGATCTTGGATCAATTTCTATTGATGGCGATGAATGAATGAAAGAAGAGGATTCTTTTAAATGTAATAAAGATTAATTATTGCTCTAGTTTTGCCAAGAGGACACAGGTTGGACTTCAATCAAGCTTTAAGTTAGCTGTCAAGAGTACAGAGGTTCTGCCAGGCCTTAAACCAGAGGTGACCGCCTGATAAATGGAAGGTGTCCAGGCTGTAAAGTTTTATGTGCCATTCTAGGTAATGTGTTAATGGACTATCTGTCACCTGTGAGGGTGGTGCTGCTCAGGGCTCAGTAGTAAATGGCTGAGGTTTTGGTTTGATACTTAATTTAGTGGGCCTGCTGTGCAAATCACTTTGGTATTTGTCATACTTATGTATGACAAATACATAATAATAAGTTTTCTGTTTTGCCCCCCCAAAAAACTTGTTGCGTTGCCAGCACAAAATGAAAAACTAAACACATAAAAATGTGCAGTTTGAGTGGGAATGGTATGCCATGAATTTTATTAGGGATTCGACTACTCGTGGCGAAACCTGCAAAAAAACATGATAAATTTTCACATACACAACAATGGGAACTCATCAATAACAGGTCTCAAATCAACACCTCTTTGGATCTATATTACTCCACCATACCTTTACATAGAAGAATTGTTCTACGAGACTTTGATCTTCATTGGTCAGGTGATACTAACACTCATACAAGTGCCTGAAGTAATAGTATTAATCCTGTTGAAATATGGTCTGAATGTGAATGTCACCTTTGAACCAATTTGGTACGTCTTTTCGCTGGTGACCATAACTGTCTTTTCAACTGAAAAATGTTTTTTGGAATTATTCATTATGACACCTAGAGGTTAAATATACTTTTTTTTGTTTGGGAGAGATGTCACATATTACGCTTAATACATACAGTACAGTCTTACACTTCATTTTAAATTTGCGTCTACTTCAAGAGGTGACAAAAACGTAGTACCGCAAGATGTCGTCTGGCTTTTACACCTTATAGCGACTCAATGAAAATGTTAAAGTTGTTATGAAAAATTCGAGTCGTCACAGAACAATGGACTCAAAATTCAATCTTTTTTCATATTGATGTAAAGTCACAGATTGGCATGCTTGAATAACATCAATGTGTGCTATGCTAGAGTTTAATAAAAAATATATTATTTAATATATTATTTAATATTAATATTAAAATGCTGCCGTTATTCTTTGGGAAATTATCCACATTAATCACATTTATTTTTGCAAAATTTTCACAATAATTATAGATTTTCATCCACACCATAACAATCCACACTCATTGTACTGGTGGACACTGTTCCTTTGTCAGAGTGATAGGGCGCAGGGCTGACATTAAACCAGTCCTTCTCTGTCCTGGGGGACCCGGTGGTGTTTCTGTGCATCAGATTTTCTCTCTAATCTGTTTCTTCCTTCATCTCTCTGTGGGACCTGCACTTATCTGTGCTGTTGATGGAGGGAAAGGGCCTCAGACTGAGAGAGAATGGAGCCCTCGCCACATTGAAGGTTGGGAACAAAAGGTCTTCCATTGTCACAGTCCCCTTCTATCTTGCTGCAACTCTTTAAATAGCTCTTCTGGTGGCTATAGGCTGTTATCTCCCATTCACTCATTTACCCCCTTTTGCAGCACTACAGGCCATTATCAGATTCAGATTCAGCTGTTTTCATTTCCCTTTATTGTAAAAACATGAGCATAGTTAGTGCTGAAATGCTTACCAGGCACAAATCACAAATGACTGCTAATGCTGGGAGGGACCATAAAGGTTGCTTTGATACTAAGGAAAAGCTCACTGTTTTCACACCATTTGGAAAGACCAGTAGTGGTAATATAAAAGCATAACTGAAGATCTTTTGTTGAGTGATTGTTGAGAGGTGCTGTTACCTGTATGTGTGCCTCTGGTCCACCACCTGTCTGTCTGTCTGTCTTGGTCAGCTCAAATTGAACCCAGTTATCCACAGCAAAGAAATCCACCTGAAAAATGGAATCAGACATAACACAGTAACAGTCTTTCACAATTCAAGGTGAATTTGACACAAAGTGCTATTGTAGAGTCTGTAATTTCTTTCTCCACATTTAAACAAATGGGAAACCTTGAACATGAACCCTTTTTTAAGTTTGCGGTCAATGCAGGCAGTATCATTGTCACTGAAGGATATTCAAAATATTTGCCACAAAATATTCCACCTTTTCACGTTTTAATGAAGTGAAGGTGAAATACCTTGTTTCAACTATTTCATTGCATGTCTTTCAACATTTTGTGCAGTCCTGTCAAAAAACATTTTAAATTGTACTGATTTCCACCTATTAGGGAGACACTGTTTCAAACTGCATAGTGCTTTTCATGATGAAATATAGTGAAATGACAATAGTTTAATGGCCTCTCTGAATCTACATTAGCCATATGTCAGCTTGCACTTCCTTAGTTTGATGAGTCATTAATACAATGTCTCCAAACTTAAATTGCATCATCTTTAAGCTTCAGTAGGCTGTAATTTGTGGCAATTACACTCTTTCCAGTGACTTGTTTATGAATAATGAATAGGTGGCCAAGTCGAGAACTGCCACAGTTGGAGAGTGCTCATGATCGTGCAGCATGGGTGACCTATGTCAAACGCCATCTGTCTCCTGTCAGTGAGATGCATGGTACCCAGCTGACAAATCATCCGACCAGACGCTGAGGAAAGAGATGGTTCTGTCATTGTGTGCACAGTTAGGTTTAGCTTAACCTTCGCCCTGTACAGTCTTATTATATACTGTACAATTATTCAAGACTGACGTCAAATAAGTAGTAAAATTAACCACCAGAGAAAACATTAACTGTACCACTGGGTTCATTTAGATGTCTGTTCAGTAATATTTTACTGCCATTTAGCACAAAATTGCCAGTATATCAAGTGGGGATTTCCAGTTTGACTGTCTAATAACAGTCATTCATCTTTTCCTTTTTCTAGGCTGCTGAGATTTGAAGCTTCCTAAACATGCTCTAATCTCGCTACCCCCTGAACTAAACAGTGTGCCCTATACTCTTTTTTTCTGAAACTTGAGTGAGCATGAATGCAGCACTTAAAGGGTCAAGGGAGATTCAGACTCAATCTATACTGAACATATGCAATATAAAAGTTAATGTTTGCTTTGACATCCAGTTATAGATTTATAATACCTTGTCTCACAAGTTGTCAGTTTAGATAGAAATAAAATGCAAAGATAAAACACTGAGTGTGATGCGTATAATGTAAGCTTTTGGCAGTGTAGAGATATATGTGGGGTAAATATACTAAACATTGTTCAGTATACAATATTGTCAGTTGGCTAAGATGTGGTAAAGATGTGGAAATGTGTATGGGAAAATACAATATAGAATTCTGCCACAGCCATTGGATGTAACTGAGGTCATAATTTCCACAAGTAATAAGTGGCATGTTATCTCCTGAGGTATGTTACATTGACATACCTGTTATGTTACATTGGCCGGGAAAATTGGACCTGGCCCTATTAGACTTCATCATAGACATTTTTAACAAAGAGCACAAATAAGAATGACTGGATCACGTGAATCAAAAAACAGTTCATTTGGCCTTTGATTTAACACTGGACATTTTTTGAAGGGAACGAGGTGTCAAAGCCTGCTTCACATTCATAAAATGTAGCTTGGATGTGATACATCTCTTTTGGATGTGACACATCTCTAAAAAAAATGTAAAATGTGTTCGTTCTCAGTCATCAAGGTCATGTGATATCTAAAAGTAGTAAGTCAGGCATGTATCCAGTTGTCTTTGAGTTAGTATTTTGGGATGTTGCCTTAGAGCACCACCATCTCACATCAAAACAGTGGGACAGAAATAAAATAAAACTCACCAAAATTGTCTTTTTTAGTATTTCCATAGTCTCTTCTCAACAATTACCAATGTTGGTTTGGTTATATAGGGCCTCAGTGGGGATGTGAAAATATTTGTGAAAAGGGCTCCAATGGCCACGACGTAAGCTTATGTTAATCCTTGGGGACAAATGCTCCCATCAAAGTATGTTCACTAAAAGTGCTTGTTTTTGTCACTGACCGGCTGAGATTGTTATTCTAGCAGTAATATCGCCATCACTTGCTGTTGTCCAGAGACAAAAACTATAATTTTACCTTGCATATAACTGTCATCATAAGTTCATTCAAAGTGGATGGAAACAAAACTTACCAAACAGTCTTTGTTATCTTTCGACTGTTCCAAAACTCACAAACTCATCTTCGGTCGAAATAAATCCTTAAGTCACAGGGGCAGATAGAAAACCAGCCGTTTCTGTCGCTCTACTCAGCTGTACATGGGGCAGAGCGACTATGTAAACAAACCAGAACAAATAGTTGTTTGCTGGTGTATTAAAGCCACTACAAGGAACTTCCATTTTGTGTTTATTCTGGTTGCACCTGTGGACAAAAGCAGAAGTGATTTCAAATCAAATGAATCAAATGAATCTGACCCTGTGGCAGGCATTAAGAATAATCACATAGAAATAGCCAGCCTTCTCCCTGATAGTCTTGTTTATTTATCTAGGTCTTATAGAGGCATCAAAATTGAGACTGTTTCATAACCAGTTAAAAACTTTAAAATTTTTTTTGAAAGACTTGTTGGTAAGAAATTTAAACAACGTAGTAACGTAATATTTAATGACTCATGTGTTGTATAACCAAGTATTAAAACTGACAGTGAGTCTCTGCTTCCCAACCCTTTTTCATTAACTCTGTCGGGACTTATAATCAGTATCATTGTGCATTACCTCCCTTATTAAAAGGCATGTTAAAGCTGTATAGGGCAAAAGTTCCTTGTAAAAGCATTCCCATCTGAAAAGCCTAATTCAATGAGGTGGTGACAGAAAATAACGCGGCCCACTATGAGACACTTTAAATTCACCTTAATTACTCAATTTAAATTGTAGTTTAAATCTCAAACTCAAATCTGTTGAAAAGTTAGCAGCTCTTCGTCCACAGAAAGTAGCACTTGACTATTGAATATTAGCTGTCTTTTAGTGGTCTTTTTGGTCTTCTCTGAGCATCACACACCAGCTGAGCATTCTGTGTGCAGTTATATTTCAGAGCAAGTTTAGAAAGAAAGAAATTCCCTGTTGGTTCCCCCTTCTAGTGAGCCATCAAGACATTTCAAGGCATTTTGGCTAATTTGAAACAAGACAGTGATATTTATTCATGACTCACTTTGAATTTTTAATGAATTTTAATGTGTGGAACTCAGTGCTCACCCTCTTGGTGGTCCTCTTGTGGTTAATCCTATCCAAGATTAGTTTATGGTTTAGGATTTCACATCCCAGTTGTGGGAAGAATCACTCCAATATCTCATGTCTTGTTTTAACAGCATGTTGGTGTAACATCGCCGCCTCAGCACATTAACTAAATTTACTACCCCCCTTTTCTGCAGGAAATTGCCTTGGCAGGGTGAAGAAGTACTAGGAGGGCATTTCCTAAATTTAAGTCCCTCTACAATTTATAAATGGACATTTCCAGCATCACATGTCACATTTGTAATTGTTGTCTTGCTGTGGCTGTATAGACTATAGCTGTGGATGAGATGCTTTCAATTGTTATTGGTAAATATTAATATAATGAATGATGTCAGGAGCAAAATAGGATGTGTCAGACACACACTGTAATAAACCATCTGTCATGGAGGAGGAGAAGACAGAGCTACATTGCATTTGCTAATTTCATGTTACATCATAGGAAGTTGTATGGTAATGGGTTTGCCTGGAAGAGAGAACGTATGTATTTGTGAGGGCGTATGTGTGTGTGTGTGTGTGTGCGTCTTCATATAGCAGCTGGCCTGTGGAAATGAGCAGGCCATAAAAATATCCGTCTGTGTTTTTTCCTCTGTCCTTCACAGAGTAATTGTGCAGCAACGGTCATATCTAACTCCATCAACACATTTTTTCTTTTTAGTTCCATGTGAATGTAAACTCCTGGACAGTATGTCAGTCTTACTCCCCAGTGTGTGTTTACCGGATGTTTGTTTCTTCCTCACTCCCCGTCACGTTATCACACCTTGTGACCTGATTATTTTTTCCTTCACCTGTCAATCTCTCTCTCTTCACACACATTCACATAGTAGTCCCAGCTTGCTCAGTGCTGCATCAAGACAAAGGTGAGATTGACTGCAGTGTGAATGTTGCCGTGGACCAACCTGACATGGGAGGAGGAGATATCAGAGATGAAATAATGGGACAAACAGTTGCCTAGCTACTGTCGGGGGAGATGAGGGGCGACTGGATCTGCTGATATGAACAAAGTTCTTGCGGGACATTGATTAAACAATATTCTTTCAGAAAGAGCGTCGTGGAGGGAGGGAGATAAACCTTACACAGGATGCACAGGAGAGATATTGTGGGTGTGTGGAGGTTTTGGAAAAAAGAAAACCTGATGTTTTTTTTTCTTTCCACAACACATTCCATCATCCACAAACATTCTCACAAGGAAAACCTTTAAATTAGTCTCGACTTTCAAAGAGACTGCATTCTTCCCTCCTTCTTAGTGTGTTTTAACTGTTGGAGCAGGCTTGACATTCCAGATGCTGCAGGCAGCCACCCATACAGGGTGAAAATGAGCCTAATAATCTCATTCAAAGTTCATCTCTCTGTGTGATGTTCTGCTCTCATTGATCATTCCAACACCATGCCAGGAAAGAAAGCCGTGTGCTCCTGCCGTGGGAACAATCTGATGACCCTTCCACTCATTTTGTTCTCAAAAGTAGCACACATGAGACATCATCTTGAATCCACAGGCAGTTTTTAATCAATTTACACTCAAAATATGAATGATACAGTGTTTGCACAGAATTTTCATGGAGAAATGTATCTGACCTGTTTAAGCATCATTCATTGAAAGGCTTTTCCTTTTAGCTTTATTTTTGTTTGTTTTGTTCACTCGCAGCATTAACACACTATTTCACTATGAGACACAGAACCTCTTTGCTTTTAGTAGCCACAAAAAGCACTTTGCAGCAACATTGCACAATGATAAAAGCTATATGAAAACAACATGTTAATCGTGTCTGCAGAATAAAGACATGTTTTAACAAAATGTCTTTTTACAGTGTTGGTGTTTTTTTGTTTTTGGATGTTTTTGTTGTTTTGTAACCTTTTAAATCTCTCTTTGTTCGTGAGCTGAGCACCTCTATTCTGAGCTGAGCCCCTTCACTTTGAAATACAGTTTTTACTAAAATAACTGATTGATGAGTGTGAAGTGGAGTTTCTGTTTTATATGAACATGTGGATTTCCTCTCTATCAATATATATTATGTCTTATCTTACATGTGTTTTAGGTGCTGGTAGCATCAAATGTTTTGTTTGAAACTAAGTATTCAACAATAATCTGCAGATATAAAGACTGGCAATGTGTTTTTGTATTTCAGCACATGATTCCTTGAGATGAAGGACTTTAATCATCTCACCCATGGCCTCTGAGGGACTCATACCTTGCTGTGCCAAAGGAATACCAATCCTCGACCGAACAAAAGGGATGAATTTCTGATTTAGAGGCACCCATGCAGGTAAGACAGAGTAGTTGTTTAATAGAAGTTATTTTCTGGTACATTGGAGTAATTGGAATGGCTACAGTACATTCCCTGTAAACACATTTGTAATTGTGCTCACTCAGGAAATGGATGTCTGTGTTTTACAAATTACAGCTCACTGACGCTGAGCTTGGATACAGTATCTACCCAGCTGTTCTCCAATATCAAACTGCAGAAGGATTTTCATTAAGATCATGCAGCAAGGACGCTGTAGTGTTTAGTAGGCTCTCTGTCTTGATCTGGATCTTCAAAAACGAATGAGCTGCGCATACTGTTCAGTGACAGCATTTGCATCACCAAGGACGTGTATCAGGAGGCTCACAGAAGTAATGATTTGTATGCTAAATGTGGAAGTCTGTGTAAGTGTGCTACTATGGAAGCATGGAAGAGGAGGTTGAAAGAATAGAGCTCTCTTCTCCCACAGCTTTTATATCTGTGACTGTACTTATGCTTTAGACATGACATGGTACCATCACAGCAAATGATGTTCGTGGAAAAGAATGTTTGATGAATGCAATGCATCTTGCTTATATAAAGGGAATAGGGGCATTTGAGTTTTTAGGGGTTCTAGGTGGATGGGCAACACATAGACAAACACTAAAAGGTGAGTCAAATAATAATTAATTTCAAAGCTTTGTTTTGAAAATAAAAATATTAGCCATTCATACAAATAGGAAAAATGGAATTTGCAAAAACTTCACTTCAAAATTTGGTTTTGATTGTTTTAAATTTTTGATTCTGACAAACAAACAATATACAAATAATGTCAAAATATTGTTTTTGTTCTTTGAGCCTCTGAAGAAGGATAAAACAATTAAATGTCCTACACATACAATGAACAATGGGGGAATGTAAAAGTATATTCTTAGAGTAGGGAGTCCAAATATCAATGAGGGGAGTTTAATGTCCAATACTGGTCGTCTGTCCTACGTGCTGCGTCTTACACTGGTTGCTCACAGAGCATCTTTGGACTCTGCTGCTCAGTCTTTCTTGATGACTGGGAGACATATACTTGGGACCTCCAGGGACACCTGGGGACAGAGCAAACACATGGCCCGTAACAGGGAACAGCTCAACAACTGCCAAGCTCACCTCTCACATACCAGAGTGCTACACAACTCCCAAAGGGTACTCACACAGCAAGGTAGAGCCCCTCAATCTCGCTCACTTAACCGTACAGTACATCGTATACACAATATACTGAATGTAGTTAACATATATTGTCATATATCAGATTTTTTTTCAGCGGCTTCTCCTCCGAACCAGCACAGAGAATGTGCAAGAATGAGTTATTTTCTGTTCGATGAACTTCGCCATCACTGTATGAATGTGTGTGAAAGGGCGAATGTGGCATGTAGTGTAAAAGCGAAGAAGACCAGAAAGGTGCTATACAAGTACAGGTCGATTTACCATTTACCTGCTCTAGTACCCCAAAACCGTGCTGACTAGAGTTTAATTGGGAAACATGATTCTCAGAAACAACCTTCCAAACCATTTCCTGTTATACCATTCTTCTCCGGTATCAAATTCAGAAACCATTCCTATTTAAAAGAAGATTAGGTTGATGTACTTGATAGATGAGTTACCTAAAGCAAACAGTGTATTTCCAGTAGGTGAGAACTTGTCTGATACAATCTCCTGTTGTGTGCAACATGTGTGAAAGGGCAACTCTGAAACAAATTCTCCAGACATTAAATGGCTGTTCACCAGCGAGTTGCTAACTTTGTCTGCCATTTAGTGCTGCAGGTATTGTACAGTGGGTTCTTTTGTGCAGAAAATAACCGCCTGCTGCAGCTGGAAACGGCACTGTGAAATTTAAATGAAAATCATAAATGAAACTATGATCACATTTAAACTTAGACACCCAAACAATATAACTTAATTTTGCATGTGGGGATAGGTTTAGCAGCTCTATATTACTCATATGTCCAGACCTTGAGATGTCAGTGATCTGCATTGTAAATATTACACTAGATGCCTTATCCCTCTGTTTTGTCAGTGAATTTACCATTTTTCATAGTTCATGCGAAGGTGTGTTGTCTTTCACAAATGTAAAATGACTAAGACATAGTTCAGTTTGTGGAATAAGAATCCAAGATAGTAATAGAATTGAGCTTGAAGACTTTTTGAATGAATATGTTCTCATCTTAAATGACTAGATATTCAATTATTTGGGGCAGGTTAGGAGGAGTTTCGTGAGTGGGCTATGGGAGGCAGAGGAGCAGTGGTTGCTGTATGTGCTTTTAATAGAGCTTATAGACAATTAAGGAAAAGGGCCTCTAGATAGTCATGCAATGGAATAGAAGAGAATATGGACAAAGGCAAGAAGAGTTATAAAAGATGTAAAGAAAGAAAGCTGGCACCAATTTTGTAGTACCTTAGAGTCAGACAGAGTCATTCAAAAATAAAAGTTTTATAAGTCACAGAATTTTAAGGTCAAACTGAATTGTTCTAGGACTTATCCAGTTTTCCTTTTCGTCATCAAGGGAAATTGTGGAGTCGGATGTCATTCTAAGAAGAAGCTGAATGCTTTCTTCACTTTCCCCTCTCAGATTTATCCTGCTGGTTTGGGGGATTGAAGTGATGACAGTCACAAGCTTGCCTCTCTAACCTTCAGACCGCCACTGCCCACTTGAAAGGTTTCTCAACATTTTGTACATATTGAGGAATAAATAAGGAATTTTCTACAGCCACTATTTATTACCAACTACATACAACACAAATTGCATTAGGGAAAGTGTAAGATGATGGACTTAATGGACTGTGACACTTCTCAGCTGACACTCCTAGAGAAGAGCCATAACAAAACTTACAGCACATTGAAGCAAAAACATGTTTCTGGAGTCGTTCAATGAGCTGTTCACTCACAGGTCTGGTAGAATGAATTAATTTAGATGATTGCAACTGCAATGATTATGTATGACCTTATAAATCATACCTGAGAAATGTAAAACAGGTCATTTATAATGATGCATTGCTCTTAATAGCAGGAGTATGACTCTGCTTTTAATATGTCTGTAAAAACATTGAGAGCCTATAACTGAGCCTATAACTTCCAGTTAGTAAGGGAAACCAACATTATACAAGTGTTCACTTTCACCAGCCCCAGCACCATCCTGAACCTTGGCTTATCAGTCACACGAGGTTGCGCGTCAGCAGCAGATTAAAACACTGTTAACCCTGTCATGAGGGAGAGGGGGTTTGGCATCAAAGAAGGGCTTGTCTAAATGTAAATAGGAACAGCATTTCTGGGTGAGCTTACCCTCCTCCCAGTACTCTCAGCTGTAATGGATAACACTGCCAAGCCTGCAATTACTCAATGTCTCTCGCCTGCACTGTTTTTATTACACCCTTTAGAATGAGGCCTATGAAAAAAAATAAAAAAATAAAATGCATGCTATTTATGTTGATGTTTTGATGACCCTCTTGAAGATCTGACCTCTTTAGCCACATCCTTGACTTCCCCCTTCTGACTGTTGTTTGACATTCACAGTGTGATTCAATTTGCATTTTAAATATTCAAAATACAATTAAAATTAGCTAATTAAATCTTTATTTCTGGTGACATGGAATATAACTGGGATGCAAATATATATATACATTTAAAGAATTACACAGCCTACTAATCCAGTCAGCAAGTATTTAATTAGTATTTTAAGATTAAATAATGAAACAGAATTCTTAGTTACACTTAAAAGCAACTTTATTACTATTTTCCTTAACATTGGCTGAATTCCAGGTTTGGTTTAAAATACCTGCTATAGGCCTTCACAGCAGCCATAGCTTGTCATAGCAGGAAAAGCACAGGTGTATTTAATAACGACACTCAGATGAGCTTGTTTCAAGGTCCTGGTATTGTGTATGCTCAGTCACTGTTACACTTGGTGGAGCTGAGCCAGATTAGTTTAATTTGTGCTTCCTGCTATGACAAGACGAAATGTCTACCGTGATCAAGGTCTACCCCAGCAGGTCCCTGAAAGTGAGGCAGCTACATGGAATTCAGCCATGACATGTCGCATTGTCTATCGGTATGTTTGTGAACCATTGGTGTTGCATACAGACTTGAGCAATTGTGTGCCCAGCTAGCTACCTTGCTGCTGCTAATTGTGGTCTGCTCGTCTCTTCACAGGAGTGTTAGCTTTGAAAACACATTCTACAAGGATGAGTACCATTCTTGGCAAAACACTCCGACAGACATGGTTTTGTTCTTATAGGAGCTAAAAGATAAACTTTGTGCTAAGTGACCTACTGTCTATTAAAACCGAATTGATAATTTGATATTAAACTACTATATGATTGGCTATGATAAACTGTGTGTAATTAATGGTATCAGCCATTACAGCTACCAGCCAGTGACTTGGCTAAGTTAGCTTCAACTTCAACATTATTTTCCCCATTGGGAAATATGTCTTGTAACCAGTTGAATGACTTCAAGATAGCCTACATAAAGCACGATTAAATGCACAAAACATAAACATAATTTAGATATGTCAAAGATAAGCTCCACAACACAAGCACACATAAAATACAAATTNNAAAGTGCCATCCACACCAATAACAATAATGATAATAATTACTAAACAATAAACAATAATGATGTGGGCATCCACACTGATGAACCATACAGTAATGTTGTATAAACAATGGCTGCAACACGCCACGTGCTGTAGCTGTGTTAAAGCTGAGGAAAATATATATATATATATATATATATATATATATATATATAATATATGCTGAT
>NW_023340095.1:8462855-8499100 GCF_004916995.1 Morone saxatilis | reverse complement strand
GAGATATATTATATATCTTTAATATGTATATATATATATATATATATATATATATATATAATATATGCTGATGACCTGTTACTGCTGTACACACAGAGAAACAAAAAGAAATTCAGAAGGGTTCCCAAAGTTCTTCAAAGACCAGAGGGGTTAAGAGAATCCAACACTTTGTTACGAGAGTTGTTGGCTTTTGAAGACAAATTTGGTTGTACTTAAGGTAAAAAAGAGGACATCATTATGTCTTCAGAGACCCCTATCAGTGCTGACCTGGTTTCAACCTGAGAAAAGTATTAATATAACTACATTGATTTAATGTACATAATCCTGACTGGACCTCATCAACTCCAGTCTTGGGAGGGATTAACTTTCAGGACCTTGGAGTAGTGGACAAAACCGTAGCACCATTCAGAGTATGCTGTTTGCATGGCGACTGAAGGAGTTTGACCTTTCCAGGCCAGCATTGGTTCATTTTTACACAGCCATAAAAGAATCAATCATCATCTTCACCATGATTGCCTAGTTCAAGGACAAAATGCAGAGGATCATCCATTGAGGCGCAGTGCATCTACTGTCATTTCCTCCCCCACATCAGTAAGCCCAAAATTTCCAACCATTATTGTTGAACCACGTTGGTTTGGTTTCACTCAATCATAGCCATATCACACCACAGTGACAGTACATGTACTGGGGCTCTCACTAAGCAGCCACATCCAATTACATACAGTTCAACAGAGCAATTAAGACTATCCACTAACCCCATCAATCGCGTCAACATTTCCTTTTCATCAAAAGTTTGCTAAAAACACATAGCAACATTATGAAAATAAACACATAAACAACAACTATTGTTAATGTTAAACCATAAAGTGTTGGCGTTGAAGATTCATTCTTGACCTTGGAAATAGCAGTTTGACAAAAAAAGTGATTGACAGTCATAATCATAATCAGGGTTTCCGAGTAGGTTTTTACATACAAGGAATTTGCTTTGGTGTATTGGTGCACAGTAATACAAAGAGAAACATATAAATAAAGATGATTATTATCAGACAACAAAGACATATTGTATATTTTATGCCTATCAGAAACTTAAAACTTAACACCTGTTAGTTAACAGGCTCAGAGTTAATACAGTTCACAATTCACATATGCATAAGAAGCCCCAGCCCATTATAAGTAAAGCATAACATTAATATTACGAGTTGCTTGCCCATTCACCATTATGCTAACTGTGCCGAGAGCTTTCAAGTGTGGCACTAATGTGTGTTCACATGCAACACAGTGATGTAATAGCCCTTCTTTTTTTTTTTTTTTGTTGCTGATAGAGCCCACAAGATGTGTAAAAACCAACCAAGTATGAAGATCTTTAAAAAAAAAAAAAATTAAACGTCACATATAAGGTTCAATTTTGACCATGGAAACAGCAGTTTGGCAAAAAGATTCTTAAGATTCTTGTCAAAGCATCAGTATTTGACAATCTGGGAATTATGCTCAACAATCAACTCTTTTCATTCCATTTTTAAACCATCTATTGCTTTCATTTAACAATTTTTTTGAATGAGACCTGCCCACTGAATTGTAGGCCACCATGCTCTTAGAGATTGGTTATGTATAAATGTTGAAAGTGTTTTCTCTTACCCATTTATCCCTCGCTTTTAGGCAAATATTGGGTTGTGTTTACATGCTGCCTTGTTTGAGTTTAATTACTCCAGTAAATGTCAGGGGGTAGGTGATATGTTCTATTTTAAAAGTAAATGATAAGCTATCTTCATTACCATAGCTGGGGTGTAATTAAGGAGATATTTCATTGCACGAAGAAGCTGATAGCCAAGTTCCAATAGTACTCAATATGATAAGTGAATTTAACCACAGCCATTTTAAGATATGGCTTCAGGAGCTTACCTCTGGTTGACACTGACGTTAAATGCTTTAAAGGCAAACAGACAGGTAACCTGATGGAAAGGCTGATTGGTACTTGGAAAGAACAGCTTTAAATAAAATGCATAATCAGATAGCAAACTGCAGGCAGCCAGTCATAGTACTCCATGTGATTCCATGGATGGGAAAGAGCATCCAAAGGCTGAGATGCAGAGAGCTATCAGCCCCAGCAGCATTGGATGATTTGAATTTACTGTCAGGATTAATGCCATCTCTAGATTTCGATTTGGTCTGTGTCTTTTCAGTTTGTGACTGATTATTCAGAGAGTGTTTTCCAATCTGTGTAGCTAGAGAGAATACTATGGGAGTTCTCTCCATGTGCCATTTTGTGAGGGGGAAACCTCAAGAAAGGCATGTCTGCCACTTGCACTATAGAATACAGTCTTGTTGCATGTGAATGTCAAAATGAAATTCTTTGTGATAAAAAATGAAGAGAGAGGGCAATATTGGAAAGTAGCTCAGATTTTTTATTCACTGCTTGGGGGACGAAAGTCTTGTGTGAATGTTCGTTCCACTTCATAATTTAGCAAACTTGCTCTTTTAGGAAATGATAAAACCTGTTGGCCCTCTTTACCTAAGAAAAATCTGAAGTAAAGGCTCATTTGCTGACAGGTTAATTAGCGTTGTTCCATCTCTAATCATTCCGTTAGATGCTGTGTACATGCCTTATTGTGTGATGGATCAGCTATTTTGTGGTTCTTGTCAAAGGGAAACTTTCTTGTTTCTGAAGACCAAGTAAGGCAAGTTGACAGATACTGAAGAAAGAGAAAAATTCCAATTATCCTAGGTTATATTTCCCTTTGGATAAAAGTGTGGGGTGGCAGAAGGATGTCAGGGCAGAATGGCAGGGACTCAAGAGGGTTATCACTAGCTCAGCCAATTACCCCACAATAGGTCAGAGAGAAAAGTACCGGTCAAACAAAAGAAGTCCATCAAAAATGCAATTATGGAGGACATGAAACCACCAACAGATAAGCTTGTGTCCCAACAGTGAGATATTCCAACAGAACAATTGATACAGAAATAGGACAATGGTGACGCCTCAACCTGTACATTAATAAGCATAATGAACTGCAAAATATGGAATAAAGAATTTAAAGAAAATAATGACAAATACAACACACACAATACAATGTTGTATGACTAATGACATAACAATATGATGTTTTGGCTGAAGGAGCATTCCAACGATTTTACACACAAAGATCAAAAGATTTAATAATGTCTTCTATGGTTCTCGTGAGAGGATAACCCCCCGGATGATGTCATTACCCAAAAAAGACATGTCAAGATTGTAGATAAAAAGCTATTAAATGTTTTTTTGACATCCAAGCAAGATAAAATACAGTACAGTCTAAAAAAGAACTATTACTGAGGATTTCCCTGCATCAGCAGCTAAAAGCTAATCATTCAAGAGCTGTTACGTGTATTCACACAGTTAAAATGACCTCAAAAATGACCTAGACACCCGAGACAGGTTTTCTTTGACCCATAATGGCAATCTTTCGGTAACATTAACCATAAAAAAGATTTATGGTTCAGCTGAGTTCAGCTGTTTGATGTGTATTGACACAGTGTGTCAAACTTGCGTTTCCACAAGCTTTGAGTGTAACCCAATTACAAATCAAGGATGGGTCATGAACAGAAGGCATTGCAGCAACAACATGTAGAATATGACAAGTCTAGTTTAGTTCCCAGTTATTTTTGGTCTAAATGCTCAGAGCGGTTGTGTAGGACTGCAAAGCATTGTTTATCCGTTGTCACACGTTCCACATATTGAGATAATGTCCCACATTTTGATTGGCTCTAGTTTTTAAAAGTCAAACTAAAATCTGGTTTTTATGCATTGGCTGTGAAGAAAGCAGGGACTCAAACTGCGCACACATGGGTCAAGTACAGGTTAACCTGTCCTGTATTTGCTCCACTATGCCCAGCATGGAATATTGCGCGTAACACAAAGTCATAAACTATGCAGATTAAGTCGGAATATGATGAAAACTAAAGAAAGGGAAATGCAGCTAGTACAAAGACTGGGAAACTACTTATAACTGGGTGATAGCTGTATTTACTTAGTGTGGGAGTTGGTAAAGTTTCATTCCAATAAAATATATTTAAGTCCTTCACATTTTGAAGGCCTAACATATAATTTGAATAGTCTATTGTATGTTACTGAATCAACCAGAGGGCGATGTTTTGAGCCACCTTAGAGGTGTTATGAGCCTTTTGGCAGAATAAATGGGCATTTTTAGAGAGATATATATAAAAAATGTTGACTACCTCTCAGCATTGGTAATGTGTTCCATGCAGACGTACGCTGCAACCAACATTTGGTTTGTTTGGTTTGATCTGGTCAGCCTTGCGTGAACCAGAATGGCTCCACTTCCCTATTGGCAGAAAATGTCAGTGCTCCACTTTTTGTTGTTAGCTTGCGGCCTTGTGTGTTAAAATCTGTATGCAACGTTTCTTAATACTACATTAAGATGAAGAAGAATTTCAATTTCACTCAAACATGATATACTATACTTGCTGCAACATATCTATTAACATCCATCTAACTACACATACTATGTTGTGTTCACTATTCCTGTTATTTTTGCCCCACTGCTGCATCTTCACTGCTAATTTGCAATGTCTGGTGTAATACTGTTGCAAAAAAGTGGTTGCTACTACTGCCGCTTATACAGCCTTTTAGCCCCAACTTCACTCCTTTAATAAGTGTAGAGTAGAAATGTACTTCACAGTCTGTGCGCTACAAATGTTCAGTGATGTTTAGATATGGTGATTGGCGAGTTTGACTTTGTCTCGTTGTTTTTGAAACCAGTATTGAATTTGTTTAGTGATACTTGATGTCGGGCATCATTATCTTCATTGAAGGAAGTGTTTTGCACCATACGGTGGTCAACAGTATAGACGATGTAATTGCTGTGGCTGCCCGGTAAGGGCTGCCCACACCATTACAGATCTCCCTTGTTTAACAGCTGGCAGCAGACATTGTTGGTTTCAGGCATCCTTTGACTTTCTAAAAATAAAACCCATAAAGATGTAGAAAATATAGAGAAGTATGACTCATAAGACCACATTACTTTTTCCATTGTTTTGAGGTACTTTGAGGTTTGTGATCATTTTAAGGCAGTTCATCTGTGGTACGCTGTTATGTACTGACTTTTTTGCTGGTTTGTTGTTTATTACTCCATGGTTGGCATATGATGTTACAATATTTTACCGATACATCTGAAGTTTTGGAAACTAATAAACTAGCCTCCTCGAAGTCCTGATGTTCGACTTCTTTTATAGTTGACTCATATTACTCAATGGCAATCAATGTGATGAAGCTTGTTTTTGCAGCTGTTTGAAAATATATTTGTTCTGTTATTTTGTTTATTGCATGATAGACAGATTTTTTTTTAGAAGAAAGCAGACAAAGAATAGAATATTAGAAGAGAACAGTAACATACACATCTACCTCACTTTAACCTGCATTAATTGATTTTTCTGTCATTTGGGGGGCAGTACAATAAGCTGTTAACAAAATACAGACATATTGCCACCTTACAATGTGTATATGACAACATATAAGAAAACATATGCATTTGCCACCTGGGAAATGTAAGTTTAATATTAACTCTACTTTTTGCCCTGTTTTGGTCTCCACCAACTCCTGAGGAAACATTTTTCACTGTTTAGTTTTTACTCCACTATATTCACCAGCTAGTTGCTAACTTTATCTGTCTACTGCTTGGTTTTGTGCAGTGAAAATACATTAAAGCATATTTTTCCCCAGATCTACTAATAACAACTGCTTTGTGAGTAGGCGATAACAGCTACTGCATAATTACTAATTTCAGTCAGTGACACTACTTGAACACTTTAATTGATTTGTGCATTTATATGAAGCGTAATTCTGATCTCCCACACATCACATATAATATATTAAAACTGTTGAAGCAACTCTAAGAATGCAGTGGTTATTTGCTAGATTTAACCAGTTAAACTTAACAGATAAATCAGTTAAATTGGCAATTGGCATAATTGGTTAAATAGAATTGGTAAAAAAAAACATTTACTGTATGTTTTTGTACTGACCACTGTTACTTTGTCAATCTGGCCCAAAAAACTCAAAATGGAACACTGGAAACCCTTAACACATCTCTGCCACTTGAGCATCTGTTGAAGGCAATTGAAAGCAATGAGTGACTTAAATTATATAGGAAGAGTGGTTCTGTCTGTAGCTGAATGACATATTATTTTAAAGATAAGTCCATACATCATATAGTACATGAAAAGCCAACCATTGTTTTTCAGTTTTTAAAAGGTTGGAAATATCCTTTAAAAAAAGCACAATTGAAAGCCGAAGCAATTTTGAATTGCAAGATGAAAACACTTTCTGCAACAATTGTGAAAAATGAGAATGCACATATAGGAAAGGACCTGAGAGAATAAAGAGACATGGAAGTGCTGGGGGGAGAGAATAGGAGGAGAGAAGACAAAAGGCATGACAAAGACAATCTTTGGAGGACGCACGGTAAAAGAATATCTTTGCATGTGTGTATGGGTGTGTGTGCATGCATCTGCGTATGTATGAGCAGTGGAAAAGAAAGAAGGGGGTGTGTTCACTTGGAGACAACGGGGATGGCTTATTAGAAAATCATCCCTCTTAGCCAATGGTTTTTAAGAGAGAGGCAGATGTCATTTGACTGAGAAGTACCACCTCCCACTGCCAGCAGATCCCCTTCAGTGTAACGCAGCGCTGTGTGAGAGCACCACTGTCACTGCTCTCTCCTTTCTGTCTGTGTTCCTCTCTCTCATTGTCCACACTCTCGCCTTCTCTCGGATTTCTCTCCCTCTCCTTATCTGCACTCGTGGTCCCTCTCCTCGCCCCTCCTCCCTCTTTGCTTTCTTCTTCTCCTCTTTCTCTTTCTTTGACTCTGTCCCATAGGCAGAGGTAGGATCTGTTACAATCAGCAGCAGCAGCCTCACCAAGAATCCAGGTAAGACATTTTTTGTGATTTATTCACTTTGCACTGAGGGGCTATAAGACTACAAACAGACAACCTCATTGCTCGCTCCCCAATGTGCACAAATTGATTTCTCTACATTTCGAGTTTCTCCTTGCTCTGTTTTGCCGTGATGAATTTGAAGTAGAGATCTGATGTTAAGAGGGAGCTAAGTTGTTTCATACCTTAGTGAGCAAGTCAAAGGTGGTTTTATACATGCTTTTATTGCTGGTAAGCTGTGACAATGACAACTTCAGGAATCTGGCTACAGTCTTAAGAGTATACCTGAGAGGAGGATGTAGGACTGTGAAATCATACAGAAACAGAGCTAGGGAAAGAGACAGATACAGTACAGTGGCAGAGCAAGACAGATAGACAAATGGGCTTTCGCTGATCAAAGCTGGTGGTAGGAAGTGAGTTAGGAGTTGCGGGAGCATGAGCTCAGGTGTTCGTTCACAGATCAGCAGGTGACGAGTGGACTCTCTATTGATCTGGAGCAGGCGTCCTCCCAGAACTAAGCTGAGGCTAAACCCAGTGCAGCTGATTTTAGAGAGTGTCTCTTTGGTACATTTATGGAGTGTTTGGATGTGACTTCATATACAGCAAAGAAAATCTGCTGAGGAATTTTTGTCTTTGTGGCGCAAGAACAAGAGATGTAGAACAGTTGCTCTTATCCACAGACCCTCTGTGTGTCTGAACATATATGGCTGTATGTTTGAATGGATTTTCTGCTACTGACTAATTGACACAAATTCTAAATCTGTGCAGCATGGAACATTAACTGTGCTGGATACTGCGAGAAAGAGCATAATTAGATTCAGTCCACTGCTGTGTGATACAGGAAAAGGTTAGGTCAAAGTGGAGGTTATATTGTAATTACTATTCATTGATATTTATGGCATTTGTGAAAATAGTTCCATTTCAAACTGTAAGCTAAATGAATATGTGAATGTGCACAAATGACCGAAGAAGCCTTTTATTCTTGTCTCTCTCATTTAGGAGGTGTATGTATAAATTAGTTTAAGATTGCCCAGGAGCGGTGTTCAGCCTTTGAAGTTTAAATAAACAATAGTACAATGCAATGTTACATCTGAAATTCAACAGTGAAGCACATTAGTGTCACTTGAATCATGTCTCATCATGGGCTTGGCTGCTGTTTGCACTGCCTTAGAATTACTTGGAGGAGCCTTGCAAAGACTTTTATAATAATGATTGATGTAGACATTATTGGTTAGTTGAAAGGTGGTCTTTGCTGATAAGTAATCTCTGAAGTTCATCTTTAGCTAATAATTTCTCACGGACTGATGCCCTATCGCCTATTTGTGGTAGGAGAATATTAATCACGGTGATGAATTTAAATGAAATCTGAAAATAGCTCAGAGCAAAGTTGCGTTAGGTCTCATAAGTAATACAGCGGTGTGCTTATATTTCATTCATGACGTCGTTCGTACCGCTCTCTTGGACTGTGGAGAGAAATGAGAGAAATAGCTTTGTGATATGAAAAGACACTGGTTGTTGAGGTGAGAGAACATCCAGACATGCTGCAGTGGAAACCTTAACAGCAGGAGCTGAAGCATCAGCTGCACTTTAATTGTAAGGACCCATGCTGAAACTTCTTCATTTTAACAATGCTGGCCACATTCCTCAACCACAGAGCCACGATGTAGCAGTTTTGCAACATTCATGCCATTTGGTGGGCACTGCAACCCACACTGCTCACAGTACAGAGAAGGAATCCTTTGGGCTTCTTCACAACAACCAACTTTATCAATGTTATTGACACATTCTTTTCAGCTACACAGCCACCAGCCCAGAGTATACATATTGGTCATCTGGTTTAACATACCTTAATATAAAACAATGTATTCATGTTATCTGGAGCAAAAGGAAGCTGCCTCAGCTCCTTGCCTGACACAGCTTCTGTCATTAACCCAGCACTCAGCCAGAGACCCAGAAAAATATCCACGTTTTGAGAAAATTAGAGTCAGAGAAATGGGGGAAGCTGGTGCCTTTTCAGTCCTCAGAGGGTTCTCTGCTGACAGCTACACTCCGTCTTTTTTTTTTCTGGTTGGTTGTGAGCTGCCCCAGGTGTGACAGGCAGCCGGAGTAATGGGGGACGTTTGACAGATGCATATTTCCAGCCTTGAATGCTTCATATAAAGAAGATAGACGGCATAGATTCAGGCTGAGCGGGGGACAAACTGTTGGGTTGTGAATCACCCCAATGAGTGTGCCGCCTCTCTGCTCGATTGATCTGTCACGTGACTCTCACAACCCTTCCAAGTTACTAATTGCATCCCACCCTGATTATTGATTGAAATATGAGGGTGGTATATTGGACTCCTGGAGGCAGGCAGTGTGTTGCATCCACTGAGGTTGGTGGTCAAGTTACAGGCAGCATAACCCGACAACTATGAGGAATCAATTATTTGATTTCAGAAAACAAACATTTTGTATGCAAAGCTTGACTTCTACATGGATTGTGTGAGTGTGTGTAGAAATTTTATTCCTACAGCATCATAGGGGATTTGTACTAATGTTAGAGACTTTATGTGATAATTAATCTTTTATAAGCCTATCAGGGCACATAACCAGGAGCCAAGGCCAAGAGATTACATTACAGTTTGTACAGTAGAGCAGAGTGGTTCTTGGCAAACAGACTTCATCTGGCAGCCAATCTGTTCAGAAAAGAGCTAATGGAAGGATGAACTCTCCCAGTTACTATGTATTTGTCCCTTGTGGGCTCCTATATGGATTGACACCCCTGTTCAATTTCACTTTACAGAACCATCTGGTGATGTTAGTTATGAAACATGCACGTCCACTTGCTCATTTAGTGAAACCACTATTTCAGTATTTTGATAATGTTGTCACTCTTCAATCAAGAAACAAAGAGTCCTCTGCTCTGTGTGGCTGCACTTGTAGCACAGCTGTAACAACATCTGCATGCTAAAAGGTATGTGTTTATCATGTTCACCATCTTAGTTTAGCCTATTATCATGATACCATTTGCTATCAGTAATTGCTTAGCAGGAAACAAAAAGAACAGCTGAGACTGAATAAACATTTTACCTGATGTTGGCGGTGGAGAGTCAGTCAAGTTTGTACAAAATTTTGTGCCAACCCATCAGCATATGTAGAGATATTTTAAGAGATATTTTTTTGAAAATTGGGCCTGCTGTTCATCAGTCAGTTCATCCTCTGGGGACCATGAATGTTCGTACAAAACCTTCAGTCCACCCAGTAGATGGTGAGATATTTCAGTCTGGAATCAAGTGGTGGACCGGCCATGCTGCTAGAATGTTAAAGCAAATAAACCCACATTATTTATTATGATGTTGAGTTTTCATATTAAATGTGTGGTGAGATGAAAGGTACATTTTCTATTTATGTATATATGAGACAGACAAAAACACACATTGTAGATTACTGGTCTGACAGCAACTTGCATAAAAAAATACCAAAAATAAATTCAGCTGAATAAAGCCCACTGAAATGTCCATTATGAATAATAATTAGATAAAAATTGAATGAACAAATCACACAAAAAAGTTTGAGTCTTTTCCAGCTCCACATTACACTCAGCAACTGTTTGGTACCTTTTTACCATCGATTTTACATTGTGACTATGAATAAAGAGCAGTGTTATTATTCTGAGGCTAACACATACAGTATTATTACCAAGATCAAAAGCACTTCCAGTGATTACAACTTACCTAAGTGCAATTATTGCATAGAGTAGGCGTATGTAGTCTTTGAATGCCCTAATGGTATTTTAAATAAAAGGGCTAATCAAAGTTATTTTTATAAAATATATGGCTCATTAGAACATTTCTTCGCATTTTTATAACCAGTGATGCAGTTCCTTTTTCTTAAGAACAGTGATTAGTGGTCATTTCAAAGGGCAAAAATAATATAAAAATCAGTTGTTATTAAATTATTAACAATAAATTACCTGTATGGTTACACAACTGTTTTCTTTAATCGAGAACTTTGCTTGTTACAAAAGTGGGTAGGACATATTGTTCAGCACAAAGGGCTCCCTGAATTATAGTTCATCTCTGTCCTGATATGATACGATATAAGGGCAGAGCAAGCATGAAGCTATTTATCAATAACCTCCTCCTGCTAATAAGATTAGATGCATCTGAAAAGCACTCAAAATAACTGTTTGCAGTTAATATGCACATCACTGCAATGATACTTAATGACAAATACAGAGCTCACACAGGCTTTGGACACATGTTTTCCATTGCAATGTGTTTAATTGGATAAAACTCATCACAATTCACCTTATGAAAGTTATTTTATAATTTATAACTACTTACTTGGATTTTAATCTACTTGGAATCATCTGACACCGAACTTACAAATATACAAAAATACTGAAGTATCGACAAGCCAAATAACCATGATGTTAGCAGTTTCTAAACAATCTGAACTGAACTCTAACTTGTATCTTGTAACTATTAAAAAGAATCACGGTAGCATCCAAAGGTCTCTGAAAGTTCTTCTTTCTCTTGTTTTTCAAATGCATATGCAAGTCTGACATAATTTCTTAAAGTATATTTTGTTTACTTTTTTATTCTTGTTTACTCAATGATACATCTGCACAGTAAATCCAGTGTAAGGTATAGAAGGTAATGTTATGATGTGTTTGATAGATGAAAGCCATATTGAGAAAAAAAATAACCTACATCACAGCTTTCCCCTGATGATCTTCTTCGATAACATTGAAGTCTAAAAACCACTAGACCTATGTTATTTTGTTCAGCTGTGTACTTACCATACATTATCCTGTGGTTATTTATAAACTAACTGTGCCAGAGGGTTTCTTACATATAACTATGTGGGAAGTCGTCATTGGACACTTGGGAAACGGGCAGGCACTTCCAAAAATTACTCAGCAGGTGATAGAATGAACCATCTCTATCACCATCTATCATAAGTGAATGTGAGACAATCACAAACAAACCATAAAACATGGTCAAAAACTAACCGAAGCCAGTCAGGAGAAGAGAAGAGGAGAAAAAGACTTCAGTGCCTTTCTTTGCTCTTCTCTCAATGAAGAAATACTCGCCTTTATAACTGGTGCTAGCAGCATCTACGCTAAGCTCTTTTGCAGCCGCCATTGTTGTTTTTGAAAAAAACAGGCTTCCTCACACACACATAGCAATAAACCACACTCATACTAGTTACATGCAGTCATATCATTAAACTGAAAACTGAAAACATTCAGCACCCACATTTATCACGTCCCTTACAGCCATACCATCCTCATCAGAAAAATGGCTGTATAGGTAAATTGTGCAAGTAGCTTATAACAAACCATATTTGCGTTTATTGTTCGGCTGTGACCTCTAGTCAAAGGTCTGGTACGACGAAGTTCCGGTAAAATTGAGGTCCAGTATGCATGTCACTTAGACTTAATGGTACTCGTCACTGGTAATGGAAACTATTCAGTCGTTTAGGTATGAGGATGTGTTGGTTACAGAAATAATCTATCTAATATTGCTGGATTACTATTGAAAAGGGGGAAAATGCAATGGTTCCATCTCCTTCCTTCTATGTGAATTGGCTTCCTCGTGTTAGAGAGTATCCTTCCTGCTCTTTTCGTAGAAATTACTGTTATTAACTTGTGATTTTAGTTCAAAGCTTAAAACCTTTTTTGAAAAGTCCGTAAATTAAATTTATTTCTGTAACCTGACCCAGTGGAAGAAAGGTTGGGCAGGTTTCTGCTCCACAGAGAGAACATCCTCACATCACATGGTAATCTTCTAGTGTAAACATACTGTATGCATAGAATTTGAATATGCACCGCATTCACCCTGAGTAACATGCATTTGGATTAGCTGAATGTTCGAGAATAGAAATAGAGAAAGGAAACTGTCAGATTCATCCTTTCTTTTATGAGCGACAAGTCTTTAAATTGGCACATCCATTTGTCCTTGTGTTACTAAAATGCCAGTTGACATTACGTTTTATCTTATAGATTTTAATAAGTGAGGAGCTTAACAAACTGCTGTGACAATCAGTAGCATGTTTGTATCCTGGGCGTTATTTCTGGGTGGATTTTTAGTTACCTTATGTGTAAACCATTCAGTGAGTGTGTGTGTATGCCGGTTTCTATATATGTGTGCTCATCAAGTGATTAACCGTGATAGGACCATCCAGGGATTCTTTGATCTCATTACTTCTGCTGACACAGGGCAGTAAAGCTTTAGATCGACATTAGATGAAGGTCAAATCATTTAAGGTGGACTTTTAGTGATACCAATTTTTATTTGAATTAATTTTTCTACTGTCCAGCAGTAAATATTTTACTTATTAACCCTTTTAAAATGATGTATGTTGTTCTGTCACACACTACTGCTCCAATTTCTTTTAGAAAGCTAATGCATCTCAATCAAGAACCCCAGAGATACATTCTGTCTTTAATCTTAGTTATGGCAAACAATTGACACCTGTGACTTAAAAAACAAAAATCTCAATCCATTTAAATAAAGAAATCATCCGCGAGAAAACCTCTTTTTAGAGAGCTTTACCCTTGACATAGTTAGTGGCAATGATTTCATGCTCCCATCTCTCTTCACATCAATCTGATAGAGGGCAGGATGTGGAAGCTATTATTTGGCCACAAGAATCATTGTGCTCAGCTGGGCTATTGCTACTTCACATTGCTACTCAGAACACAAACACTTTTTTTTCCCGAGTCTACTGAATTTGCTGACCCCCCGACACCCCAACAGTTTTCAATTACGTTTGCCCCCAACCCCCACCCCACTTGGAATACAAATGTAGGAGCTTGAGCATGCCTTATCTCAAGGGTCTTTGTCAAGTAACCGGCTTATTTGTCTGTAGCGCTTTCCAACTGGCTGCACAGGTAATTCTTTGTGTGTTATGAAGGTGTCAGGCAGCTGAAGAAAGCTGTCACAAAACCTGGTCAGCCTCCTGTTGGCCCACTGGGCGTTAGCTTGGATCTCCTGCTTCCATCACCCCTATTAAGTTTGGATCACTGGCTATATTCACTAAATCTTCCTTTCACGTAATAGAATTAGTGCAGCAATACACTTCCCTCTTAATGGTCAAATGAGTCTTTTTTTTTTTCTGACTAGAGAACAGACTCTCTGTCTCAATTGACATTATCTTTTTTGTTATTCTCCTGCTGTCTTCGAGGTGTCACCGGTAATTACATCTAATGAGAAGGGAAAAGAGTTGTTCACCTGAAGAGAACACATGACCTCTGGTGAAAACATGCTGTTCCTGCTATCACTCTAATGGAAATTTGCAGCTGCAGTCAGTTGGATTTGATTTGATGCCGCTTTGATATTCAGGGGTTGGCACTGGTTTTAAATTCAAGAACTCTTTTGTGTCCTATGGATTCAAAAAGAAGTGATATATTACATGAGTGGATGTCACAAGTAATGACTGGCAAATGGAAGATGTATACCTTATCTCTTAGTAATGCAGACTTAGACCAGAGAGGTGAGAGCCTAGAGTGATCCCACTGGAGCTGCTTAAGAGGAAAGTTCTTTTGATTTGATTCTTTTTAATGCCACTGTTGCGTCTTGTCTGATTTGCCATGATAAGTAGCAGCCTCCAAGTGTAAATTACAAATAAAATGGGGATATGTAATATATGCTTGTTGAAGGCTGCAATATTTCACACTTGGTCTTACCAGAGCCAAACATGCTTACATTTGGAAGGCTTGTCAGTGTCTATCTCATTCAATGTTGCGACATTTACAGACATCCCTACAACCAGTGAGTGAAAACAACATCTGACATGAAATGGCAGGACACGGAAGGGCTGAGACAGAGGTATTATAAATATTAGATATTTTTAAGTTTTATATGTTTTATATTTTAAATATTTACAACTGATGTCACTCACGGAATATAGGATGGCTTCACTACTGGACAGGGCCACAACAACACTATCATCTAGGGACTGAATGCAGTGACAGTAAGATAGTGGGTCAGAAGGGTTATCTGCACCATGCATCCATTTTGGATAAACCACATTTAGAAGAACAATATAATATAGACATACTGTAATACAGGCTATACAGTAACATATGAGGTACCTGCTAATTGCAGTTTTCATGTATCGAGATGATAATTTCACTGTTGACTGTTAAATTCCAAACTATCTCTGGATTTAATTCCTTTTTGAGAGTTAATAATGACAAAAATGAAAAGGAAAAAGCAGGAGAAAATACTAGCATCCCTAATATAAGGCTGGTGTTATTCAGTGTTTTTCATAATGTCATCAAATACCATAAAAAGATAGAAACCCATTCACTCCTACTGATGATGTAACTTTAATGGGTCCCATATATATGTAGTTTCATTTTTAAAATTGGCAAAATATCTCTGCATTGCTCCACTTTGTGCTGTCCATATCTTTCTATTTATTCAGTTACACTTAATTACCATCCACATTTCTGGCACTGTGTCATTATGTGTAAACAGACAAATACACTCACACACAGATGTACATTTAATCTCTTTTAACAACCCAAACTTTTTCTGACTTTGGAAAGAACATTTTAGATGATGTGAGTGTATTGGCAATGAGACATCAACTTTAGTTTCAGATGATCTCTCACTGTGTTTGTTTGTGTGTGTGGGTGTGTGTGTGTGAGTGTGTGAGATTGTGATAGTTTGGTAGCCCAGGGTCCTGGTCTGTACAAGTTGGTAATCTACTGATGTTGGCGTTCCCCCTGTCTCTGTCTCTCCCTTCCCTCATGCTTCTCATGCTTTCTCTTTCTCTCTGCAGCTTATCTCTGTCTCTCATCTTTCTGCATGTGGCAAACGACAGATAAGCATTAATTTAAAACAGTAAAAGGAGGAGCCGGTTTTTGTGGAGTATTTTTTTTTGTTCCGGTTCCATCAAAACACTTTCTGGTTTTAAATGTTCTTTATGGATGAAAATTCTAGTACATGTAATCAGGGCATGAAACTCTTTAATCAGCTGTCCACTGTGACAAGGGGATGCAGAATTTATTTTACAAATTAGACTTTTAGCAGTAAAAGAATATGGTTAAGAATAAACTTAAAATAAGTGTTTCGGCAAAGTCTTGGCTACCTGCCTGAATGGCAAGCAGAACTGACAGACACAACCTAGTTACAATTCCAAGCTGTTTGAATGTTTTGTATGCAACGAAACATTCTGGCACTTTTAGAAATGGAAGCCAGATCAGTGATCATTCTGTCTATTGTGATATCCAGTCAAAGTGCAAGAGGCATACGAAGTTGTTGCAAAGACAATTAAATAATGCCTCTGATGTGAGGTCTTGAGAAGAATATAACCTGATGCTTTTATTTACAGCTGTTCTTTTGCTGTTTTGGTCTTTTTAAGATGTGTGGATGAGCAGCTGTGAGGATCACTTTTTATCGATGACATTTCACCCTTGTGCTCTGACACCTGGTGTGCAAGGATGAGTGTTGCACGCCTTTTTTGTGCTAGCCCTTTGCTCCCTACAGCAGTTGCCTGTTTCAAAAGGCCAGCCTGTTGATGTGCTTTGCTCTCCACAGGAGAATAGTAGTTAATTTTTTCATTACACTCCAACCTGCAGCAGCAGGCTGTGTGACGCGGTTCTCATTTGCAGTGCCACTAGATACAGTTTCTATGCTGTTTTGCATCTAATTAGGACAGGCTGTGTGCCTCCAAACAATAGGATAATGACTGGCACTGGCTGGTTTCTTGTACTGGTGCTGAGTGCCTCCTGGCCAAATGCCAGAACCTTGGAATGGGAATCACTCCTTGCACAAATGTGGCACAGTTATGAGTGCCAGGGCCTGCTGGTGCTTAGTGGTTATCCACATCCCAGAGTCGTCGGTGCTTCAACTGTTAATGTAAAGGAAAAGTTGGTTTGCGAAGTATTTTGTAGGTAAAACTACTAGTCTGACAGATCGATGGGTGTGATGTAAGTTAGAAAAGTGAGGAGAATACGTTGTTTGCCCGCTAGAACAATACACAGAAGCGTTTTCTGATCTGACATCCCCATGAGCAGGGTGACATAATTTTTCTGTGAATCCAAAACTGTCACAAATCTGTGTGTCTCTGTTTGAAATGGTGAACAAGCAGTGGTTTCCCCAACCTCCTCCCTATGCAGGGTTTGTTGCTCTATAATGACACCTGACTTTCTTTCCTTTGCTCCTGTCATAATTACAATGGCCATTAGATGTCTTTGTCACTTGAACGTAAACATACATTGTTTTTTGGGGAACTTGCTGAAAAGAGTGATTCTGTTCTTCTCGAAGTTGCTATTACAATAATGTTTTTACTGCAGTAGTCACAACAAACCTAATTGCTCCAGCAAGTTATATATCCACTTAGCTTACTGTCTGAAAGAAATAAACGACAGTATTTGACTGGACATATCCCACCATTTCTATAGTGTATACATGGTATTTTAATGATGTAGTGGTAAAACACATTGTATAAAATTCACAGCCATTAAATTCTTGTAGCATGTTGTTGCCACGAGCATGATTGACAGTTACAAATGAATATCACACAGTCACAACATTGTTCTCAATTGATTTTATGCCACATAATTAGTTACAGTAATTTTGGCTAATCAAATGTAATTTTGACTTTTAAGAGCTGTGCTGGGCCAAGTATTGTATAAAGGCTTTTGTTATAAATGATTGTGGGTTTAGTGGTGGATTGCTTTTTTATAATAGCGCAAAGTATAAGATTATCCTAATGAAAAGAGATGCAACATTTATAAATGAAAACAAGTCCTACGTTATTGTGTCAGGTCTGCACATAATTCCATGGCCAACCATGATAAATTACACATATATTGTGAGGATTAGATCCCTTGGTCTTTCATTGATAATGTGGAGCCCTGCGGATTCCCTTTCAAATAGCTTTTTACTTCCTTTTCCAAGGCTTATAAATCCTTTATTTTGCGAAAGTTGAATTACCTCGCGCATTGAAAAATGTCAGCATGCTGACGTTTGCGTCCAATTAAGAAAATAACACACTGTTTTGTTCCAGGTTGGACTCTCTAACTATTTACAGCTCATATATATACAACAAAACACAATTTATGAGCTGTAAAATCAATCAGACCATTATCGAGTTTGCATGTTATAATGTATTACCCCATATTCCACCCTTTCTTCAAATGAATTTTCTAATAGACCATAGGCATGTTGTTTTATTACAATTTGAAGACATTAAAAATATCATTGACTTTCATTGGCTCTGTATCACCCTTTTACAGTCCCATCAGTTCAGCTGCAGTATCCAATTATTCAAACGGTTACTAGTTTAGTGGCCAAGTGACATTTTTTAATTGATTAATCAGGCATGCCTGATGTGATTGTATATAAGTGACAGATATGGATCTTAATAATGGGTGGGCTTAAACTGGTATACAGAACTAATCGGTACAGATATGCAGCATGATATGGACTGTCTATAACATTTGTTCTGGCATAAAAGGATTTTTAATTGACAGTCACATCGAATGTATTGTGAAAATGAATGATACACAGTGCTCCAAACAAGGTGATTGCCTGCCAGTGTGCAGCACCTTGGAACGCAAGAACGTTTTTTCCCCCCTTACTTTTGGGGTCATTTTTATTATCTGCAGACTCCATGTACCACCAAGTTGTGGACATTGACCAGATTACAAAAAATAAAAACAAGCGTTCTGCATTCATATCAAAACATCTCGGTTGGTTAACTGTGTAACCTTTGTGAGGAACGCCTCCTCCAAGCTACGGTCACACAGCCCACATCCAAAACAAACACCTGCCTGGTGCTCTCATCAACAATAACAACATCTGTCGTATAAGCTGTTGAAAATACCACAAAATGCCCATTGCACAGTTTGGCCACAACCCAGGAATAACTTATTCCTCATCAAAGATGAAGTTGATATGACCTCACGTCCTTGACTAGAAAAAAACTCTGTCATGTCTTGCAACATACTGTACATCAATTCATAAAACCAGCACTGGGAGTATAGTGTTACAGTATTATTTGATTCCTGTTTGTGTGATGCAAACATTAAGGAGTGAACCTATTTGGAAAATACACTCAAGACCTGTGTGTGAGTCTGATCTGTGAGTCTCCGGCGTGACACATACAGCTTTACGATACAGCTTAAACAGCTACAGTGCAGGTTTTTTAATTTTTCAGAGCGGTGAGCGTTTTCTGTGGAGCGGGGTGAAATCTCAGTTGAGAGAGGACCAATTGTGAGCGGGGCAGAACAGAGAGGCTTTGAATGGTGGAGCAGAGTGAACAAACAACTCCATGAGCAAGGGGCGGAAATTCTCATCGCTCCACCTCGCTCACATCTCACATCTAGATCTGACACGGTCTTGCACACCCATACTTTGCCATACGTCAAGAGACTTAGCTTATATTGTTGTTACAGTAAACTTTCTACTCAGAGAAGCCAAATACAACTGTGTGATTTAAAATATATATATATATATATATATTTAATTAAATTTTAGTTTGTTTTTCTTTAATGTTGTGATTAAAAGAAGATGTGATGTTGGGTTGTTACTAGGTTACAGGTTGAGTGGTGGTACAATTACGGTGTTAAATTAAATGTCTCATATACAATTATGTTACTCAGTTAAATTTATGGTTTTACGTTACATTTAGTCTATTTCCCACACATCACAATCTGTGTAAGTACAAAAGCGAGGCTCGCCATTTATCAAACAAGTTACATAAGTTGTCAGTTTGAAACTCATTGCATTTTATCACACACAGTGAGTTATTTTGTTATAGCTCTTTCAAGTTCTTGTTATAAGGTGGATGAAGCATAGCAGAAAATCGTTAGAGTTCTTTGTGCCACTGTCTTCGAGTGTGGGTTGATTTTTATCACTGTCCTAGACGAGCCCTGGAAAATTCAGGTGGTCACAAGGCACAGATGGTATGTGAATCTAGATTAGCATGTGTATTGATTATGGTTCAGGTTGACTGTAACTGCCAGATGGAGCATAAGCATTTAATCTCATGAACAAACTAGGCCATCAGGGCCATTTATTATTTATTATTATTGATACCATTTATTATTCCTACATACGATCTTTACGTGCCTCTTCTGCTGTGCTGTAGGTAGTGTACATCATACATTTAGTTATTATGGCTGTTATTGTTAGTGTGTATGTCAATTCCTCCTCACATATTGACAGCTAAAATCATGGTGTGAATAAATAATGGGATTATTATATTGTTATGATTACACTTTAACTTCACTGTTAAGAAAATCATTACACTGGGTTTACTCCTTATTGAGTGATTAACTTGATTTCCCACTGGTTGAACTGACTCAAATGTAGTACTACTTGTCCCCTTTGCCACCTACTGTACTTGGAAATAAGGACTGTTGTTCACATGCTGTGGTCTGTTACTGGAGCTTTTATCATGATGTTTAACGGGGTGTGATCACACCCACACACACAACACAAGTTTGTTTCCTTTTATGAAAAAAAACAAAAACATTTGTTGCATGCATATATTTGGCTTTTGTATGTTGACGTGCAAAATGTAATGATATTAGACAGACTTTTAAACAATCTTGCCAGGAGATTTGCTTTCCTTTGAAGCTGCAGGGCTATGACTGTCCAAACAATTCTGACTTCAAAATCTTGATCTGACAAGAAATTATTAAGTTTATTCATGTTTCTTTGTATTATGCCAAGCATGAATATTATTGTGTTGTGAAGTCTTTCACTCCCAATTAACTGTACCACAGTCCTTTTGAAGCACAACAGCTTCATGTTTTGCCATCTTACATCACACACATCCCACATATTTGGTGGTTCCTGAGAAATATGGGTTGAATATCATGTCATATTTCAAAACTGAAAAAACAAAAGCTTTGAAAGGTTAAAATCTAATAGAAAATGTTGTGCAAGATTGAAACTGTGGTTTGAAGGCTTACATAATATCTTGATAGGCTGAAAAAAAAAATCTAATCTCTGCAAACATTATTTTATATTTGACTTTTTCCGCTTTGCAACCGCAGCAACTCATTTTACAGTGTATGACATTCAGCCCATAGGAGGAGGAAAGGCAACTATTGATATCTAGAAGCTGAATCAAACTGAAAAGGAAAGTGTTGAATATGAATGCACCTTTGTTGCACACCTCAAGCTGCATTTATTGTAGCTCTGTAAAGATAAAATACTCACTTGCACTGTACTGTATTTTGATGGATTTCAAAGACAGCTCAGTTTTTCTTTATGTGTAATCTTGTTCTCAGTCTAAGGCATCATTAATCAAAGACATTGATGGGAAGTTTATATAGACATTACCTGGCACAATACCAATACATGTCAATACGAAGATCTTTAAAACACCCTCTATGAACTGCTTTGAATTGCTAGGATAGATTTCACAATACAAATCTGAAGTAATGGTCACAAGATGCTACATATTTGAAAAAGATGATGTCTGTGCTTACTATACTTGCTGTGTTACAAGCAAATTGTCTTGTTGGAATGATGGAACAGTGCAATTTTTATGATGCAATGAAAAAAGGATACCATCAAGATAGCAGAAGAGCAAGTGAAACATTGTCTTTTCAGTTTTATCCTGTTCCTTGTCTAGTAATTCTTCACCAGCATTGTTTCGCGTCTATGTCTTTGAAAGTCTTAAACCAGAAGCTTTCCTCCTAAACTGAACCCGAGAGGTGAGCAGCAACCAGCCCCTGACTGATTGGACCTGTCAGCCCTCAAAACATTTGATTGGATTTGGCCACGGTGAGGTCTCTGTTTTCACAAAGTGAGCCAGCCCAGGGTTCTCCACGGAGAGAGAATGTTCAATAAAGTCCCACTTTCAGCCCCCCCTTTTTCCTGCCTCTCTTATCCAGGAAGCACAATCAGATAAGAGCCTCACCCAACAAAGGAGATAGAGCGCTCACACTGCGGGTCCATATGTCATGCAGCATCTTCCCACCCAGGAGTTGATAGAGCAACAATTAGAGCTCTAGTGTGGGAGGTTAAATATTATTTTAATTGTTATCAATGTGTAATATAGTCTGGAGGGATTTCTATCAAAGTACGACATTTAATTATGACACAGTTAGATACAGACCACTTGTGGCTATATCTTCTGAGTTATGCCTCATCCTGCTGGCTGACAATATACTAGTGTGCATTTATTCAGTGCGACTGTATCTGTATTATCAGCAAATTTCTGAATATAACCTACTTTGGAGATGAGAGAATAATTTAATAATTTACACATCTTAACTGGAATAATAAAACTGCACATCAAAGATGATCTTTTTTGACTGTGTAACAGTAGTAGTTTCACACACATATATAACAGATAAGAAATATAGTGGTTAAACATGCATTTAGGATAGTGTGAAAATGTGAAGGTGAGATGTGTGAGATTGAAGCATTTTACATTTATTTTTATTTATTAATCACTTTTTAGAGCCAATGTGTGAAAAAGTTTGTAGCATAACTTAAAAATTGAGACCCCAACTTTCTTGGTTGACGGTAGACTGATTTAAATGCATTTCTATTTAGGGATCCGGGTTACATTTTCCGTAAAAAAACTAAGGATGTGACAAATGCATGTTCCTGTGTGCCTTCTCTCACCACGTCCCTACACTGTCAACAGTGTGCAACAGTTAGCTTATAAATGGAGTTACTATAATGTCAAACACCCACCACAACAAAGTTCAACAGAAAATCCAAAGTCAAAGCTAACAGTTACTGCAAAGCTTGTGAAATATATTGTTATATTGTGGTTTTAGCTGGCTGATGATCTGGTTGGCTTGGTTGGTTGGTTACTTTTTGGCTCATGTTGTAGGCCTCAGATAATGTTATTCAACATGGCTGGGTTGCAGCTGGCTGACAGTCCTGCTCACCAACGTTATCACTGTGTTACCAATGATAATAATTATTAAAATTAAGGCTCCGTTCCATTTAGTGTAGCACAGCTTATCCAGTTAGCCAACATGTATAATAGCAGCACGCTGACTTCAATGGAATGGAACCATAATTAGTATCATTGGTAACACCTGCATTCACCCTACTCTATTTAATATCAAAATGGCTTCTGTGAAAAGGGTCTATAATGACAAATCACAATAAATTATCAAATAAATGACAGTTGGCTGTGGTTTGGTTGAATGGTGTGGGTCTGGCATTGGTCACTTTGTAGTGTTGTAAACAGCAAGTAAGTTAGTAGCACAGAGTAAGGGTCCAAATAAAGCATAGGAACATTGCAGAGAGTACTGTTATTCTAAATAGGACTGTGTTTTCCAGCGTTCAGTCTGGTGTATGTAAGTGTTGGCCAATGCCCAGGATGAAGTTCACTCATGCCTACAGTGTGTACGGAGTGCGAGCACAACCAACAGGGCCCTTTACTTAGCAGTTTTACAAATCCTTTTCATTTGTAATTTTATTGTAATAATTTGTAATGTTTCCTTGTAATGTAGAGTTGGTTAGTCAGTAGTGTATGGACATGGTGAGTTCGCTCAGATCAGTTCATGGATAACATCAGAGTGCTGATGTTAATACTAATGCACAAATGCATGTTTCTGAATTGCAGTCACAGGTCAATGCGAGCTGCAGAATTATTTAACATGTCAGTGGGGAAAGTCTTAACGATAAGACTGTGTCAGCAAAAGGGAACAAGAGTTTAGAGTTGAATTTCAGCAACAGAGACAGAAAGATACCTTCGTCTACACAAATATTGAGAGCTGAATCAATACCACACACAACTCTCTGATCAAGAGACTTGACTATTTGTTGCATGATCTGTAAATGAAATGTGTGATATAGTGATATAAACAATACAATCATTATTAAATGAATGCCATATGGTCCTTATGTCTTCCATTTTAAGGGTCGCTCAAGGACATAATTCACAAAGACGTGAACAGCTAATCTGGAATTTATGAACCGTATAGCACAGAGTTATTCTTAGAGAGGCTCATGTTTAATGAATGTCAGATGCTCTCACTTTAATTGCATGTTTATACAACTCAGTCATTTCCATAACATCACAGCCTATGCCCAATGTTTTGCTTATCTGAAGCTGCTTTTCTTTTTTTTTCTTTTTTTATTGTGAGAGAACACATTGCTTTGCCTTTGGTGGAAGAATACCTCCCATCACAAAAGCTGTATTTCTTAAGAGCTCTTCACTTAATTCAATGTGCTGCAGTATATGGACTGCTATGAAATTAAACACCAAGTCATCAAAAACATCAGGTATAATCTTTATTCTATTTTTCCTCATAAAAAAGTCTGATTGAACCGAAAGAAGATATTTGGAGCCAGGAAATATAAACCGAGTTGAAAGAATTAACCTATGTATCAACTTGGACAGGACTGTCCTTCTCATGACTTAAAGTGCTCACTCAAATAAATAAATATGAGACACTGGAATTTACATTTTGTGCCTTTGGCAAATCTTTTAATGTTGGCATTAAAATCAAATAATGCCAAGCTGAAGATGTGAAATGGTATATTTTACTGCATGTTTTATGTTCTGTTTTTTCAAACACATACAGCTACTTATGTATTGAAGGGTTGATTCTTTTTTTGGCCAAATACATACATACAGTATAATAAGACAGTATGGATGACAAGTAAGCATGTCGGCACTTGTGTGCGTACCTGTGGATTACAAATGGGGAATGGAGAGTTAGAATAAAGAAAAATTATCAACATATATTATAATTATTCTGTCCTACTAAATTGGCTATTGGCAGTAGTACCTAAAAGTAATTTTTATGTCTAGTGGTAATTTTAATAACAAATAGTCTGGACACTATAATGAGCATGGTGATCTGCATGCAGAGCCGAGCTTCATGTGGTCAGCCCATCAACATTTCTCTTATAAACTGCTCTGGAGGCAGCGGTAGGTTACTGTCAGTTAAAAAAAGATACACTATGACATGGAGTGAAATAATACTGTGAAGTCCTATGGGCAAGTGGTGGTTGGCTTATATAGCTAAACACTGGTGGCAGGCAGCAAAAAATGCAGGCAGCTGCAGTTACCTATGTTCAAAGTAGCTTTTCTGTTAAATATCTGTAGTTGCGAACCTGCTGACTGCCAGGTTCATAAATGCCACTGTCATGAATGAAAAAAAAGGAATTTACCATATAAAACTATGATTCCTTTGATCTGCAAATTTTGAACTCAATCAGAATATTTTTGCCTCTAGAGTAGCCCTCCTTCAGAAAAACATGTAATGTTAAAACTCGTTAACTGAATTAATCCAGTGTCGCAAATGCCTGGTATGAGCACTATACACCAAAATTAATTCTGTGGAAATTTCTGCTTAGTTGTTCTCAGTCAACTTTCCAAGTTAGCTAGCTATCCCGAAGCTCATGCTGCCACCAACATAGCTTAAACAACTCAGAGCAATGCATGTAAGGGTGCCTGGCATGCTTTACACATGTTTCCAAAAACGTCACAACAAAAGTAAAAAACTTTGTAAGTGACTTTCCTTCCTCCTTTGGATCTAAGTCACATTTACTTTTAGAAGGGAAATGTCAAAGATTACTTCTTATGACAAATTCAGCACGACAGTATTTGTTTCACTACTGACTCATTTATGAGATTTGAGTTGAGAGCCTCTCCTCTAGCACCTCTTGTGAGATTCTCCAGGGCTTTATTCTTGGTCCTTCTTAATCTACATGAGTAATTCACAAGGGCAATATTCCTTTTCACTTGTATTCAATAAACTGTGATACTCCTGAAGATGCTAACTAATTTTGATATTAAATAGCCCACTAATAAAACTAAATTGATGGCCTTGATGAAATAAACATTCAAGGCATGCTATAGCTCCATTTGTTTCGTACATTACAAAGATAAGATCATTTGTTTCATTCCAAGATGCACAAACCCTTAATCATGCCTTTGTGTCCACCTGATTAGATTACTATAGCTCTTTATTCTTGGGACTGCTCCAGAGATCAATTGACTGCCTGCAGCTTATAGAAAGCACAGCTGTGGCAGTACTCACAAGATGTAGAACATTTTTGCACATTTGCCATATTTTGGCTTGTGTTCACAAGTTTGCTTTTGCTTGTAGAATCCATTTTATAGTCTTATGGGCATAGGTCTTGCCTGGCACCTTCTATCCTTAGATTTGTTTGCAGCCTGAGGTCTTCTGATCTCTTGTTCACTTCCACCAGGGCCATGCTAGAGACAGAGGGCACTAGGGCATTTAGCAATTAGGGCATCAAAGTTCTTAAATAGTGTCTTGTTGAAGATTAGGAAAGCAATTCAATGTGTTTTATGTGTTCTTTGTGAGTATTTATGTTCCTGTCTTATATCTGTTCTTCTATCTGCCAAGCACTGCTTTGGTTAGAAAAGGTGCTAAACAGTGTAAATAGAGGTCTTATTTGTAGTAATAAAATACATGTCAATGTTCCAAATGGCTGCATAACCTATCTTTATTGTTGTCTGTAAACAATCTACAATTTCTGTATTTCATAAGTGTTTCTGGGAGATTGAGAGCAGTGTTACCTGTCAAGTTTTCAATTACCATCTAAATCACAGCAGGCAGTGCCCTCCCCTACTCGGTCTTGCATGTCTTTGTGGCACATTGTTGTTATGAGGAATGCATTATTCAGTACAGCAGTTTTTGGTTAGTGAGTGTTGATTCAAGACTCCATTTCCTGTTTCAGATTCATTTATTCAAATGTAACAGTTGTGAAGGAGCTGTCTTAACACTCTGCTAGCAAAGGTCTGAGCAGATTATAAGATTCAAAGAGACAAAGACGGTCCCATCCCTGCGCTGTATACTGTTGTGAGACGGATGAGTCACCTGCTGGTAAAGTCCCCCAGAGAGCATTCACCTGTATCTTTCTAACAAGGCCTCGTCTACACTGACAGGATGATGCTATTTTCCTGAAAGTAATTGCTTCTTAGAAGTTACACACTGATCACAGACAGTTGATGACAAAAATATACGCTGTGACAGTGTAATTTGCATTCCTTCAGTTGCAGCTTGCCTGGTATTTTATACACCTTAAAGCTTTCACATATCATTGTCTCAACATATCAGCCATTAACTCCATAAAAAACTCACAACTTTATATCACATCTTGACAACAATGATGGCTTTATTTTTTTATACCTCCACTAAATGTTAAAGAAGAATGTTCAGGAGCACCCCACCCTCATCTGGTAGAGTTGGTGCCCCAAGTCTGAGTCCTCGCTGCAGCACCCTCTCTCTCCCTCTTTCCTGTCACTCTTTAGTGGTCTCTATCCATTAAATGCATAAAAAGCCCCAAATAATATATATATATGACCAGACCAGAAATCTTTCAGTCAAAACTTACCTTTATTCACTCCATTACAGCCTACTATCACCTATTTAAACATCCTTTGAGCACGGATGTTTTTAACGTGGGTATTTTTATTTGCTTGCTGTATGTTTTTACTATGTATTCTTTTTAATTGTAAAGTGTTTCGAGAACATAATTTTGATTTTAAACTTAAATAAAATGTATACTGTTTTTTTGCAAGCAGCACCTTGCTGCCAGCACCCTTCCAGGTAGCTTTGGGGAAATGTAGAGACAATTAGGTACAACTGTACAAACACTGCAGATAAAGTACCAGTGTTTAGGATTTAATGGCATCTAGCGGTGTTGTTGCAGATTGAAAATCCCTCGCTTTACCCTCCCCTTCCAAAAATGTTTCTGTTCTGTTTTGGGCTACTGTAGAAACGTCACAGCCTCCACAGAAGGTGACCGGCAGTGTCTAGATATAAAAGTATAAGTATATATCATTCTAAGGTAACAAAAATTTAACTATTCTAATTTTCAGGTGATCATACACCTATGAAATCATAGTTATGCATATTATATTCTATTTCTGCCAATAGATCCTCTTAAATTACACACTGGACCTTTTAAGTTAGCTTTGGATTCACTGTCTGAATCTAAATTATAATTGTCGTTTTTATATTGATGTACACATAGAATTATGGTTTTTGCAGGTGACCTATATATACGACAACATGGATAAGATTAACAAAGTTTCATTTCTGCAACTGTCTGCTCTATGAACATGTTCTGCTGAGTCCGCATTCAAACGTTGCTCATTAAGAACCCGACCCACAGTGAAGGATACTGGCTCTATAGGATGCTACACTATATCCTTAGCAACAGTAAAACTGCCAGCAGAGAGTGGAGAGTTATTTCCAGCTCTAATGGGATCAGGACACTTTTATCTGGAGTTTTTATCAGTTGATTAACTAATGCATTGTTCCTCGTCGAGATGTAGAGAGTTGTTTCAGTCACCCCAGGTCGAAGAGGTCAAGTCAAGGTGAGATCCAATCAGGCCAACAGCACTGTCCCAAGCTGGTGGCTCCCGGTGTAATTACAATCTCCAAGACTCCCGGTGAAGTTACAGATAAGGTGTAGGCATTGTTAGGGGACTTGGGGAAACCCTGTCTACACAAACATATTGTTTCACATTTTTCATGTTAATTGCATTGTCAGGATTGGGTGTTGCTTTGCATCATAAGCACAAAGTTTCAAGGTGACTTTTCACACTACAATTTGGCAATGTAAAAAGCCCTGTGTGATGGATGCATGTCTTTTATATGATTATTTTATTATTGATTATTTAAAAGAAATCCTTGCCTCGTTATATAGTTGTGCTAACATAAAGCAATTAGGCCTACATCATTGCAGCAATGAATGTTTTTTGGACCTAACCTCCCTCCCCCCACAAAAAAGGGAGCTCTCTGAAAGCCATGGAATAGTTTGCACATGTCAAGATGCATCTAAGAACACTTACTAATCTTTTACTACATAAACTTGGGCTTGAATAAAATACCTTACCAGTCTAGTCCACAGTTCATTTTCTTGTACTAATTTTAGATCCCTGTGTTGTGAAGTATGACTCAACCAGTTAGTAAAGATATGTATTCCTTTTGACCATGATCATTCTGCACACCATTATTGTTGCTGTATGATAGAAACATGAACTGTATTTAATAATTTGAAATGGATGGACTGTGTCATACACTGTGTAAGTTCTATAAGCAGTGACAGTATTGGTAAGAATCACCCATTAATCTCACCGTGTATAACCTTAATTGCATGAAGTTGTACTGTGTGCTAAAAGCATCTATATGTAGGACTTCTGACAGCCCATTTAAAAGACAAGACCATAATCACCCATTGAAATGATTATAAAAACGCAATTTAAAAGAATCTCTGCACTGCTTTTACTTGAACTTTGAGTATCCATTAGCTGAGAGCATAGCCACTAATCAGATTTTTTGTTGCACATGAAATTGAATTACCCATATGGAAAAGCTCAGCAATATTTCCGACTAGCTCGCGCATACTGTGAGAGCCTCATGGAGTACGGGTCACAGTTCTTGCTTCTCCGTCTCAAGGCCCAATACAGCAGAGTAAATTTGTATCCCCTTGTGCATAGGTGTGTCTGATTGGTGGATCAAGTTTTGTGTCCCCCCCTGTCTGGCACTCTCATTGAATTACCACCATGTGGGCCCAGCATCTGTTCCTTCTGGTCGCAGCAGGCCGCTGTCGTTAATTGAAGCGTAATGGGCTCAACAGCAGGGAAGGTCAGACACAGCGCTCTGCTGATGCACAGCCCCTGTCAGAACCTATACACAACACACCTAGAAACTTTTCAACTCCTCTCTGGGGTTAGACCGATATCAGGCTGAGAGAGAGGTTACATGCCAGTCAATCTTTTTCTTTTCTTTCAACAGAGGTAACACTACATTGTCAGGTTTGAATGCTTTATGTAAATTAGGTTATCTAAAAGAATGTGCAATTCATTACCTACAAGAATTTGTCCAAGAAACATAAATATTGAGTGCAGTTCAATTGGTATCTCTGCCACTGTGCTGCCACTGTGCTCGACTGACAGTAATGATTCTTCTCTACTTTGACCGCTTTGAAATTGAAATGCTCCCAAAATATGGATCATTTCTTGTATTCTTTTACTGCCTGACTTTTGACTTTTACCCCCTTTTGTCTTTCTTCTATTTTCAACAGGCACGGTCAATACACAGCATCAGCTCTTGGTGCAATATTATTATTGTCCATGCCCTTTGTACGCTTCAGTACATAATTTGAATGGATGTTTTTATTATTTGAAAGAAGTTCCTTGAGTTTCAGTCACTAGTACATTTATCACTAAATAAAGTGTAGATTTGGTACATTGGACTGGATTGGAGTTGCTGTGATGGTATTTATGTTTCAGATGAAACTGTAATCCTGGTACAGGTTCTCACAAACTTTGTAATTGCTAATGTAAAATAGTTGCAAACAATGCAAATAACAATGGAATTATATTTGAAATTGCTTATTTTCCATGCTATAATACAGAACTACCCCTTTATAAGATAACATTAATTATTCATTCATATATTCCCTTGTGTTTCAGGGGTCTTTTTTTTTACTACTGACTCAAGATTTCGATTTGTGTTATAAGGGACACTTTGATGAATAATCTGGTTAGACTTTATCTCAGAATCTACTTTTTGTGACCATAACTTCCTGTTCAACAATACATTTTCTTGTTTTATTATAGTCAGGTGTTACAATGTAAAATTAACATGTTCCAATAAAACTAAGTGATGTAAAAATTAGGAAAAGCTAAAATCTAACGCAGAGCCTCAAGCTGCATACAACACAACAGCCCAAACCGGCATGGGTCATGTAGACAAACTACTGGTGATGGTACTCGATGCTACACGAGCTGTAACATCTGTGGTTGCTTTCTCCTCGAACCAGGTGTTAGAGCTCTAAAAAAAAGTCAGTTCCAGCAATAGCATAGCCATTCATCTTGGCGCTCACACCTCAAAGCACCATGAATTATCCTCCGAGCTCCACTTATGTTTGAGGATTCAGAAAGATTTCATGGATCATTGGCATGAGATCAGAGTCAGTTTTATGAGTCGTAGGCATTGTTTGGCCAGCTATACCTGATTCTGTCCTGTCTCACTGGCATAAGGAGCCTCTATGTGCACCAAGAATTGCTTCCATAAAAGTCTTTGAATTCTGGGTTGTACTGTGAAGCAGGAGCTGTGAAAGATTTATGCCGTTGTGGGGCGCCCTGGTCAGAGTCAGATTGGAGATGTAGATTCTCTATGTATATATAGATTCAAGTCTGAGCTCATGCTGTGCTGTTGCATCTCTAGGTTGTTGTCATTTTCAAGTCTGAGGTAGGTGTTTCAGTGCTACTTTAACTTTCCTGACTCCTAAAGGAGATTCTTAGATGCTTGATGAATGCAGCTCAGTTCACAAATGTATGTCAACAGGAATAACCCCTAAGTTGTGTTTTGCCGTTGACCTTTTGTCTCTCTGCTTCAAAGAACAAGAAGTTGTATCTTGAAGATTGACATTGCCTCCAGATGGTACATTACCTAAACTAAAAGCCCTTTCTTTCCTTTCTTGCACTTAAAGTCATGTTGAAAACCTTTCCCTGCTCTTCTCAAACTGGGAGGTTATTTAGATTAACTACTTTTACATAAATCAAAAAATGCACTATTTTCTCAGTCACTATATAGCTAACTAATTGCATTGTGGTCTGATTTTTTTCTTAAAATATGTTATTTAAATAGATCTTTATGCTCTCCAAGGTTGACTCTTGCGAGTAAGCTTAATTAGAGACCATTATAAACCATTCAGTTTATGTTGTGGTGTGAGAGAGCGATCCCATTTTGTGTTCCAAATGTGCCGTCAAAATAACTTCCTTTCTTAAATTAGAGATCATACATTTCCATTTTTCATTTTAAAAAATGTCTATCCTTTTTATCAGTTGGATTTAATATAACACTATTTACATCTGCATCAGACCTATGGGAGAAATCTGGTACAAATAAGACACAAATCCTCTGTACAGTCTAAAAATCTGAAGATCTTATATTCTTTGGCAAGGAATGCATCTAATTTAAATATTATGTGGCTTAGTGATGCAGAATGCCTTATGTAAAGGGTGAGCTGTATGGGTGATATAAGATTTCATCCCTATAACATCTTATTAACTTGTTATATGTTCTGACATATTAATTAAGTAAAAATAAAAAAAAGTCACTTTAAACTGTATTTCCAGTCAAAAACCAATCACCTCTATGAAACCAATATACATTTTTGCATTCTTACAGCATGGTATCAATGTGTGGCTGTTTTCATGTGCCATTTTTGCATGTTATTCACACTGGAAACGGTTGATTTTCTGTGGTATTCTATTTCAGTCTTGCATGCTCTGACTCTGCAGTGTGGCGAATTAACACGTTAAGAAAGGAAACCTTCCTTTGTGCGTCTTTTTCGCTTCATACAAGTCTTTACGGCAAATACAATAGGTGCAATTTTTACAACATGAAGTATTGACTGAGTAAAAAAAAGGACCCTTTCCTAAATCCTAATCTTTATCTGGTTGAGTGAAGTTGTTCTTTATTTTCCCTGACGGGGATATACTGTGAAGAATAACAGCAAATGTACATATTTCAGCATGTTATTATGCTACATAGTTATAGGAATTGTTTTTATATTGTATGTTTATTACATCATGTTTAGCTGTCATGAGTAAACTGACACTATTGTCATCAAAGGTTAATCTTCTTCATCGTCTTCATCTTCTGTACTTGTTGTGTAAAATTAATTAGGCCATAAACAATGATCCTCAAAGTAAGAAAACTGATCTTTTTGTTGTCAAATATTAATGTTCTTTTCATCACATGTAGGTTCACACATTTCAAAAACAACCATGGTTGTATTCACTAAATAGGATTGTTTGTATTGATTTTAATAATGAATGAATTCAGTACGGAAATCAGTCTTCTTTTCTGAAATGGGAACAACCGCTGAGGTTGATCCATTTAAGATGCTTAAATATCATGTCTTGTGACTTCTAATATATAGTGGCACACATTAAAGATGACAGCATTTTCCTTGTATTCTATAATTGTCTAAGCCAGTTGCCAAGTTAACATTTTTTGTTCTGCATCATTTTCTTCATGCTAGATCTAAAGTCATTATTTCTTTAGGAATTACAGAAATACCTGATGTGTTACCAGGTTTCAAACACAAAAGAAATGGCTGACAGCTGCCTGTCAAACTCTCATACTTTGCACGTTGTGACTGGTATAAGATTGAACAGGTCTGGAATACCAAAAGAGGAGAGCCAAAACCACTTCCAAGCTCTGTTCCAAAATGTATTTTTCTATAATGTTTTTTGTCATCAATCTTTCTAAATGGCTGAGACATTCTTTTCATATTCTGACAGGAATGGGTATACTACTCGAAAACCTCTAGGGAACCACATTGCTATATTTGTGCTTGCTAAGTTGCAAGAACCTTCAAATTCTAATAGTAGCTTGTGATTGTTTTATTATTAATAAGATATATGCCCCATTTAAAAGGGATTTGGGTCTTTATGGGAGGTAGAGTGACTTTTATCTCCCACCCCAGTCATAATGACATAAGTCCTGCCCACCTGGTATTTTAAAACAATATCCTTGAGATGTTTAAAAAAAGATTGGCATCTCCTCTTAGATTTTCTTTAGTTTAGCTTGCAACACAAGTTCTGTGTAAGAATGGGACATTTACAAGGTTTTTGCTAACGTAATGGATATCAACAGTCCTGTTTGAGCCAGAAAACGATTAGGCTTACTTTCTTGTGGGAGTTGTCTATTACAGAACCACCTCCTATATTTTGGAAATGTTTCAAATCCCATCCTGAACAAGGCCTACAGTAACAGAGGAGCATATATTTTATTGTGTACCTCTTTCTGAAATTGTAGTCCTGTAAAATTAAGGCTTTAGTCATAAAATAAACCTAATAGGTTAAATAATAATAAGACAAGAAAAATGTTCCATGAAGATAATGGTCTACATTTGAGATATTTTAACAAATTATTTACAAAATGGGGCACCTGTGGCTCACGAGGTAGAGCAGAAGGTTGACGATTCGATCCCCGGCTCCTCCTGCTGCATGTTGAAGTCTCCTTGAGCAAGATACTGAATCCTAAACTGCTCCAGAGGCTGCACAGCGGTGTATGAAATTCCATATGTGATGGCCTTTGCCATCATTGTATGAATCTGTAGCATGTAGCATACAGCGCTTTGAGTGGTCGGAAGACTAGAAAGGCACTATCTAAGTATAGTCCATTTACCAAAAGATTAATATAATAGAACAGCATGAAATAGAAACGGTAAGGCTGGTGTGCTGATACTGGAACCAGAAAATTCAAATTTGTCCAGAGGGGAAGATGCCAGATTATTAGGTAGAAGATATTATGAACATAATATTATAATACAGCAGGGCAACATTTTTGCACTGAGGACGTTTCTATATGGATCAATAAAGGATCTTCCTTCATTTTTTTGTGGGCGGGACAGGGAAGAAGAGAGATGTAGCAATGACAGAGCCAAATTTAAGATAATTACCACACAAATAAGTCAGCAAAGTTTTATATTAGCTATTATTCAGCAAGCAAAGAGGAACCACTGAATATAATATACAGAATACAGTTTAGTAGTTAATAATACAGTCTTTTAAAGCCAGCATCCAGCTGCCATCTAAAGTAAATGCTGTTTAGAGCACTTCCACATTGAGCACTTCTCAGTTCAGTCATAATAAATGGGTTTACATAAGGGAGAAAAGATACCGAGAACAGACACACAAGGCCATATATAAAATCATGGTCACAAACTGTACAAATCACAAAAATAAGGCTCAGTCATATAGCTAAAAGCTAAAGAAAAGAAGTTGTAGACACTGATTTTGCGTCTCAGAGAGGCTATTCTATAGTCATGAAGCAGGCGCATCACAATCATGATCCACTTATTCTTGCAAATGAGATTCAGCCACAGTGTGTGTTGTATTGTGTGAGTATGGAACCAGTAAGAAATGAATGATTCAGTGTACATGTTACCATCATTCAAGAACCCCACCCTGTCCTGTCATCATTATGTTGCCATCATTCGCAGACTAATCTTCACCAGTGATTGTGTATTCTCTTAAAGCCTGCAAGGAGTTAAGACAATTCCTATCAAATGCTCACACACTCAGCCAAGAGCCTAATTGCAGCTGCCAAAACATTGTCTGTGTACTCAATACTAGAGTAGGCACTTATTCCCTTTCATGCTACACCCTACATAAACACCCGTGGAGTGAGTGAGTGACAAATTGCATTCTATCATCTCCATTTCCTGCTCATCAGCCGTGTGTAGCGCCAACACTTGTGAATGACATCAGTTATCTTACTGGCGAGCTAACAGCACTGCCTTATATGCGGCGCACATGGCTGCCTGTCAGATCTGGGTCAGAATTTGTTTGTAAATAATACATGTTTTTCTCTTCTGGAGTACCTGACAGGTAAAGTTTACTATAGCACCATGATTCAGTCATTGAAGCTAGCCAAGGATTTCTCCTTATTATTTTGTTCATGCATACAAACAAGTAAGCCTTTAAGCAGCACCAATTAAAATTGAGAAACCAGTGAGGGGAAATGTAACAACCACCTTGAGACTAGTACCAGTCCCCTGAATCCACACTCGCAAAGTGAACTGGATCGATACAAGGTTAAGATTTAATCCCTGGAACACCCATCAATCAATACAGGAAGTCACCCATTTGAGTGCCTTTCCTCTACATGGAACCATAATTCCCAGTAACAGATGCTGGGCCAGCCTCATCTCCTCTGCTTTCCTCTGCTTTCCGTCCACGGCTGCACTCTGATAATCCAGACGGCTACAGACTCAGCATCCGGTCTCTCAGGCAGCCTTTCTCTATTGTCCTGAGCCCTTATCTCACTGCACAATACTGGGGCCCCCTTTTAGCACAAAGCGCCAACTTGTTTCCCCTCACCCCTCAAAATGTGAACTTTGAGCTCTGATGCAGTGGAGCTTAGACTCTATCTATTTCATGGTAGAGACTTCAAAAGTTCTTTGTGGTGCGTGTGTGTAAGCTGCCTGCGCCTATTAGCACATCTTTGTGTTGTTTCATTAGTTGGAAACTGTTTGATGGCAGGAAAAATCTCTGTTTTTGTTCGCTGCTCATTGGCAGGTGCTTAAATGTTTGTTGTATTTTGATAAATCAAAGAAACTGTTGTCTCATATGTCTGTAGGAGGATGACATGAGCAGGTGGCATGGGAATCATAATAATAATCGGTCAGGTTTTGGATATAAAGATGCAGTTCTATATACTGCAGGAATAGGAATCAACTGTTTTCACAGGAACGCGATGGGATGGCAGTCATTCTACTTTTGTGGGAGTGGGATTGGACAGGAGTGAAAATCTGCTCCTGCGACAGCCTCTAATTTCTTCACATAGTAGACCTTTGATAAAGGGTCTTT
>NW_023340095.1:8446448-8462830 GCF_004916995.1 Morone saxatilis | reverse complement strand
ATGTGTGCCACCTTCTTGTTTGGGTTGATAATGTCACGCACACACGCACACACATTGTCTTTCAGCGCATTAATAAACACAATAGTTCAACGCATAGCAATTGGCTCGTTTCAAATATGTAGATAGCACAGTATGAGATAGAAACATAGCTGTGTGTGTCTGGGTTATTAGTGCTGCTGGCAGTGTTGATGGGTTTAGAAAGGTCAGTGAACAAAGTGAACATAATGTTCTGACATTTAGAACTGAGAGAGTGGGAAGATAATAATAATGTTTTTGATGACTCAAAATATAAAAGTGGGGCCTTCATGCAAAGTCTTGTCAAGAATCTTGTCTTATGTTTCCAAGTCATAGTTTGACTTGCGCTGGCTGATCTGTGATGGCCTTGTTGACAGACTTTCCATTTTCAAATCTTTACCTTGACTGCTCCTTGATCTAAGTATATGCAATTCTGCTTTAAAGACTAAAATGTACACGTTTATTATGCAAAGCCTTTGTTTCAATACATCTGTTATTGTCAGACTACTGGGTGTTGAAAGATCAGTCTATCGTAGTCTAGTCTATTCATAGAAAATAAAACCAGTGAAGGCTTGTTGTTAATTATTAATATTGTATTGGTTTCTGCAAAGAAAGCTACAGTAACTAGTCTTGTGTCAAACTACAATACTACATTTCAAACTCTCTTTCACAAACCTCTTCGTTTCCCAACCTGCTGGAACACTGTGACATTTTTTTTTACACAACCCCAGATTACCACTTTTTTGGTGAAGACTTCACATCGCTGCCACTTATCACAAGAACCAGGCTTTTAATTTCACCCATGGTTCCCTCTCCTCTACCTTTCCCCCCCCTCAATATAATTGACTTTTTGCAGTTTTCAGCCATCTCTGGACATCTTCTGCAGGCTAGGCAGGTATCAACCCCTCCTCTACCCCGCCCACACACACATACACACACGCACACTGATACATACACACGGCTCTCAGTACATTAACAGTTATTTTCCAGAGAGACACTCGTGGCTTCAGGGTCCAGGTGTCTGTGCAGCTGCTGACCCATGTTATCAGCCGGCCTCGGCAACCAGGCCTCCTCAAAATTAATCCTGACGCCGTCACGCCACCCCCCGTGCTCACACTGATGGCTCTCTCTCTGGGCGACAATCCCCTCTGGCCCCTTAGCAGTCGGGACTCAGACACGCTCACCTGCATACCCCCAGCCCCATGAGACGTCCCTATCAATTGAAAAGGGGAGACAGAGTGACCAGGATTACAGCCAGTGCTGCGTTAATTATAAGCTTTTTTAATGAAGGGGAGGTAGAGCCTGGGAGGCCAGGTGGAACAGCCACACAAAACAAATCCGATTATCCAGGAACGGTTTGTTTCTCTTTCAAGCTCTCCATCTCTCTCATTCTGTCTTTTGTGGAATAATTTCCCAGCTCTGCTTCAGAAAGCAGAGACATTTGTTTTTGGTGTCTGTTTCGGCCGCAAATCCTTTTTTGCTCTATTTTGCACATGCTGTCGCAGCTTCTCAAGGGGGTGTAGTTACTTTATTTTCACTGAGGATGAACTACCTGAAACACAACCAATTAAAACCATGCGTGAGGAAGATGACAGATGTCCTTTCACCTAAAGGAACTTAAGCATTTTCCCCTTCTTTCCTCCTGAGATTTGTCATATTCTTATTGAGCATGTTCACGGCAATAAAAATAAAAAGGCTTATCATTTTGCAGCTTTTGTTCTGCTATTGTTCTGCACTAATTTGAAATTCTCTGATACCGCTTTCATGTCTTTGATAAAATATTTATGGCGCGATAAAAATATTCAGTGAGAATTATCTGACTAACAACACAATGCTCTGTGGCTTTGTTTTAGGCATCACATCAATTAGCGTCTTTTTACTCTAAAGGCTATTGATTCGCTTTGAACAGGAAATGTGTGAGCGGGTAAATGGTGCATGAACATCTAGCTATGAAATGAAACACCTTTTGTATTCTTAAAGCAGCTTTGATGCACAGAGGTATTCTCTGTTAAATATCAGGGTCTGTTAACAACAATTTCTATCTTAAAATGCAAGCCTTTCACTGATTGATACTCTGGATTGTTTTGAAAAAACATAGAAGGCTGAGCTGCAATCGATCACACTGAGCACTGATTCTTATTCTGGATTAGACGTTTGATTTTGAGCAGCGTAGCGGGATAGTTTCTATGTAACACAGCTGTGGGCTTCAGCGTTGCCTGATTTAATTTTTCCTTTCATTAGATGTTAATCACTTCCCAAGAAATACTGTAATTGAGATGATTTAGGAATGTGCAGATTGTGACTTAAATTAAAAATACACTTAAGTGTACTGAAGTAAAGATTTCCTCACTGTAATAACATTTGACATAACTAATTTGATTAAGAGATTCACTGCAGCTCATCATAAACATCGTGGTGCCACATTTTTGCCTTTTTCAAATTTACCGTCTGATCACATTTGCTTTGTAATTAATCACTGTAATTCAGCAATCTTCTAAAGAAGAATGTGCTTCCAGGCTAATTCAGTGATTCAATTTCCAATCCAACACAAAGCTATTATTTTATAAGCATTCAAAAACAGAGAAAAAAAGAAAACACAACAACATAGATAGAAGATTTAAAACCTAAATCAAATTCTCCAATTTTGGCAGAAAAAAAGATACTCAGGAGTCGATGGATGGTATCATTTAAGTGATCTTTGTGTAGTGAGGCTGGGTGGGCACGGCTGAGTTAAAATTCTCTCCTGCCGTTATCAATGCTGTGACCCTGTCAGCTTGCTTAACTAGCCATACCACTGCACCTACAGCGCATGGAGGCAGGCAGAAAGAGCCATAATATGTTTGGTGCCACAACGATAAACATGCAGCTGATTGAGTTCACAGTCCTGGCTTCAGGAGCAGCTGCTTGGGCTGCCAGACTGTTTGAGGTGCTGGCAGAGCAGAGATACCTCTCTCATTCAGATAAAGCCACATACAACATCTTAACAGTCTGGGGAAATGATTGTGAATTCCTGGAAGCATTGCAAGAGATATGGCCTGCTTTAGTGATGTGATTATTGGCAAAATTTAGTTGAGTTTGACGTTTGTGAGGTGGAGGGATGGAAAGTGTTTTATGATGTATGGAAAGGTATGAGTCCATGAATACTAACCATTCATATTCATGTTTATTTCGAGACACATTCATATCATCGATGACTGGGAATTCATATACTGATAATATTTTTATATAAATGAATTGTAAGAGAAGGCAACTAGAAATAACTTGACAGATGGTAATGTGCAGTGGATGATGAAGTTCAACATCCACACAAATAAGCAGAACATTTCCACAATATTATGTTACAATACATAACTGTCCTACACTGATATCAGCAAGATATCTAAGTCTTGATCTCCCAAAATGATGCAAGTGGCAGGAAGAAATTTCAACTTTTACTCTGATGCAGTGTTTATACAGGTTTTTGTTAGTAATAGTACAGGTTGTCATTTTAGCATATATTCAACATAAAAATCTTAGCCGGGCAATGTCAAGATTTTGTCAGTTTTTTTTGTACCTACTTGCAGATGTCTCCAACTTTTAAACTTGTTGAGGTTTAAAAAGAAGAAAAAATGTCTTGCAACTACCATACATGTGCAGTGAGATGGTGAAACACTGGAAGGGTAGACACACCACAGAGACAGAGAACACGGCTAAATGCACTCTCTGGAATGGCTATTAAAGTAAACCATTGCATGTGATGTCGAGAAAAAGCTCTGTAGTCGTGTCAAGAGGGCTTTTGGCTGTAGGACTTGGAGGATAGTGCCAAGCCAGGTGATGTAACAAGCTCCTGAAGTAAGGTGCGAAGCATGAGGCAGGTTGAGGTTGAGGTCATCGGAGGCTGGTGGACACTTCTGTCTTTGGGCTGAACTTTATAGAGTGGAGCAGAGAAAGCTACGGAAGACACGTTTGCATGAGGCTGTCAAGAGTGTGGAGAGGAAGGGTTTGAGGGGAGGGGCAAGTAGGGTGTGATTTACATGTCTGCATACTACTTGCAAAAATGTCACTCCTCCTCTAGACGCTATGTCCGAAGCCTCACGCACACACACACACACACACACACACACCCTTATAGTAATGGTTTCTACATGTTCACCCCAAACTCCCAAAGCACATATGTTGAGTCTTCTCTCTGCTGTTGGTTTTTTGCACAGAACTGGGTTGGGTTAAAGATAACTTTTAACTAATGATATGCTAGGCTGGCAGAGGGCTAATATCAACTATCATAGCTAATTATTAATGCATGTCAGGATGCTAATGTTTGGTTCCATGTGAAAAATAACAGCAGACATAAACAGACTCGCTTGCGGCTCGGGAGTTCCAGGGGAACTTAAATGTCTGAACCAAATTTCCTGGCAATCCATCTACTTGTTGGTGGGATATTTCAGTCTTGCCATATTTGTGTTTGTGGTACCTTATCCGCATCCCTACAAAAAAATAGATAGCCTTGGTTCAAGCAATTTATTCTGATTTATTGTCCATGTTTTTCAAGTACACAAGAACAATTACAATCCACTAGATGCAGAAATCTCCAAGAGGTGAGAAAACAGTAAGAGGTAGCACAAGTCACTGACTGTAATAGAAGTCTTATGTTGAGATTGAATAAAGATTAAATGAATTGTTTGTCCCTACCTGAAACTGCATGTTCGCAATAGATTTGGCTCCCTCCACCAGGAACACCTTTCTTCCACCCTATTTGTTGGCTTTTATTTTGTTAGTAGCCAGCCAGAGGAGGAGAAGTGAAGCTACAGAGACAGGCTCATTTTAGCCTCAGTGGAATGGCAAGGCACTTAAAAGCCTTGGGAAATAAGGTCTGGGTTACTGGGATCTAGGTTTTTCAAGACTGTGGCCAGGAAGGTCAATAAGGGAGCTGAGCTTAGAGGTGGGGCCAGTGAGGAAGGGGTTGGGGCTGGATGGGAGACAAGGGCAGGAAGTGTTAATAGAATCAGAGTTTCCTGTGGATGAGCTCTCAGAACAGACTTGGCTGGAGGGTTGACATGTAATCACTGAATGTCATAGGACAGCAAAAAGCCTAGCTGCAACTCTTGTCTTTGATATTGCTGTCAGAATGTGACACAGGCAATGACAAATCTTCACTGTAAGCCTTGCAGTTTCTTGTAAAATTCACAAACAACAACCAACCCTGTGATAAAACCATGCATAAGTGCCATTGCCCTCCCCCTCTGTAACTGCAGCAAGTCTAAATGTGGGAAATATAATAATCCTTTTCCTTATGCACAGAAACTTTCTCTGAGAACTTTCCACTAAGATTAACAGTAGAATGAATAAGACAGATGAATGGATTATAAATCACAGGAAAGTTATACCTCTGGACCACTGATGGTGTATAAAGGGAAAGGACGCTGCCTTCAAGTCATGCATCTTTATGAATCTTCCCTGCTTCTCCACACTGTCATTCATTGCTTTTTTGCTGTTTGTAGCTTTTGCACACCTCTGCAATGCAAGATAGATATCAACAATGCATCATGTGAAATAAATAATCTTGAGAATGTTATTGCGTGTGTCAGAGTTTACTCTGCTGTGGTATCAGCTGTTTTTATCAGTCTCTCTTTTTTTCTTCTCTCTTTGTCTGCCTCTCCCTCAGACCCTATAGCCCAGGCTGACTCTTGTGCCAACCCCAGTAGGAACATCAGTGGGTGGGTACTTGACAGAGCCAGCACCAGGGAGTTAATACCACTCAGTGTTGCTGGAGGTGTGACACAGCCCCAGCCTTCTACACATTGATTCACACAGGATTAAGCCACTGCATGATGCTTCAGGCGGCTGGGCTGGTGCAGCTGATTTACCGTCCCTGTCAGACTTAACGTCTTTGGAGGCCTCCTTTGCCCTGCTCCTGTCCTCTGTGGAAGAACTAGTAAAAAGCATCTGCCACTGCACCAACGAGATCACCTAAAGGGATGACTGGAAGTCATCTTGCTCAGGTACGGTGCATCTTACAGTGTACTTGCGTGTGCTTGCTGATTGTGAGTTGATTATGAGAAAACTTTTTTTCATTTTGGTTTTATTGTAGGTTACAGCTACATTTTATTAATATTAATTGTCAATTGGTTTACAAACTTTTTTCACGATGTAACTAAGACTGAAATGAAATAAAAAGTCACCTTTCACCAAACAGCAGAAATGTTAGATACTGTACTGTAAACGTTGTTGTGAAATACAAACAAATGGACTGATTAACTACATATCCTACTGTTTTAATGCAAATATTCAATGAGCTGCATGCAGTTGTGGACTCACATTATCCTCATTATTTCACAGATGAAAACTACACTAATATGACTTTAGTTTTTGTTGACTAAAACTAACAAAAATCAAATGAATCAAAAATTACAAAAACATATATACATTCAGTCAAAAGGCTAAGACACATTAGTTATTAACATTAGAGAAAGATTGTGGTCAGGAGAAATAAATAATAATAAAATTTGATTAGGGTTAGGCAGCTAAAATACCTTGTTAAGGTCAGGGAAAGATTGTGGTTACATTCTATGAATAGGCAAATGTTAATTGCAGGACTATGAGGGGACTGGAACTCTAGTTTGTTGCATGAAAGGAAAATTAGCTACACACCTATCCACTACCCCGACCTCCTCACCTTTACAATTCCCCTTTACTACAGGTAGGGCACACTTGCTTCTTCCTTTTCAATCAGCGCAGCCTATTTTTTGTACAGTCATGATGAAAAGTCAGAAGAAGATAAACCTTTCTGGAAACGGCAAATACATAGTATGTTTCAGAGATGTCATCATCTGTTCAGCCAACAAAATTGGGAAGTCGTCTTTGTTACAGTCCTGAATAGAATAACGCTGTATCAAAAGAATTCAGGAATAAAATGGAGATGGATAATATTCTCAAATATCAGTCCATACTGTGACAGATGAATGCAGCTGCACCCACAAGCCTGTGATCAAAGGAATACAAAAAACTGTGATGTGCACTGCTTTTCAGATTTTTTCAATGCTGTCAGGGTCATTCCTGCCAATGAAAACATCTGCAAAAATCTGTTTGTTTTGGGTGAGGATGGATTTCTGTTTTTATATTGCCAAACCCAATTAAAAACAATTACATGCACCACAACAAGGAGAAAATACTTGCAGCTGTGTTAACCTGAAAATACTGGATGCAGTACACAAAGAAGAGCACAGGGACATGGGCAGGAATTTAAGCTAAGAATGTGAGGAGAAAATGAACTGGTTGGCTACATAATTGTGTGGAAATCCAAGAGGGTGGCATCTCTGGTAAACGTTCTGGGATCAAATGCCTTTGTTTCCATTCCAGACAGAACTGGCTGTTTGGCTTATTTAAAGAGAGGATGGAAGATCGCATGGTGATTGTTCAGAGCCTTGGCATACCAAATTAGCTTTTGCCACTCATTTGGAAAGATCTAATCAAACATTAATTATTGTGACCACCTGTGAAAGAGAAGGCTGTGGAGTGTTGCTCATCTGTTCCCTTATGGTTGCTGCAGTGTCCTTACTCTCTGAATCCAGTGAGGGAGCCCCGAACAAGGACTACAGGAGACAGAGAAGCAGATTGCATTCCATCAGATCATGGAGTATCTAATAGGATGCACAGCAGCTTCTGAGCCACGCTGCTGTTTGCCAGGTTTTCAGTGGCCACTGAGTGCCTGGCATGATTCCTTTGACCCAGATATTTAGCAGCTTAAGAGCTTTTCTTTTTTAAGATTTTCAGGATAGCCTGTATTCCTCCTCTTCTGACAAGCACAGACTGGATCAGTCCAAGCCTGGGCTGTATGAAAACAATTGCCACTAACTCTTCAAAGTGAGCAACCAGTCATCTTATTTTACAAACCATATCTAACACTATGGTAATCTCAAATGCCTGTCTTCGAAAAACAATACTGGGATGCCTCGGGGTCATGCTTGTTTTCATTGCTTTTCATTTGTTCAAGACCATGTTTTCCAATCAGTTGTGACATGTTCTGTCAGCCTATGGAGAGCGCTGCTTGTCCCATGAATAGTCAAATTAGACTGGCTAGAGGGAGGATGTAATCTGGGTGCAGTCAGGTATAGCTTCCAGAGCAGTGCAGCCCGAGAGGTTGGCTAGTAATCAGCAACCAGAGGTGTCTAATTGGCATATGGCTGTGTAAGTGCCAGACTACTCTGCTCATTCATCCAAATAGAATAAATTCTCTGGTCATCAAAACATGTGAGACAAAGGCAGCTTTAATAAGAAAAAGTTGTGTTATTTAAAGTAGAGAGAACAATCAACTCTATTACTTTTGTTTGGATTGACAGATTTCAAATGATACGCCACACCTTTGCATGTACTGTATGTTGAGGACAGGTACAAACAAAAGCTGTGTATTGAAATGCTAAATCCAGAATTTGTGTTTTCACTGAGTTCATAAGCCTTTGACACAAAGAGATGAACACACTTTTGTCGACTATGGAAAAACACATCAAACCTAGAGGAAAATTGGACAGTCCATCAAAAACTGGGCATCTGGCAGCTCACTTCTGGGCACCAAGCCATCTCCACCCTGCAATTCTTTCTCATTAAACAAATTTTACCCCCACCAAAACACAGCTAAAGCAGCAAAGTCAAAATCTAATTTCCCTGAATGAAGTCAAGCAAAAATAATCTAGCACCCACCGTTTTCACAGACGTACCATGTGTAAATAATCCTAATTCTCAAATGCATGCTGCCTCTCAGTAGTTAATCTACCGTCAGATGCTCTCTATGATACTTATTTATCAAGACAAAATGTACTGTATTGTGGTGATCTGCAACGTTAATAGAAAAAAAAAAGTTTGTTCATTTGTTTGTTGTAGTTATGTCATAAAGCACTTTACGATTAATTTCAGTAGGTAAAAATATGACTTTCCTGTGAAACCCCTCAAACAATACAATAAAAAGCCTCCATCTTATGACAGTTACATCTCCAAAACAAATCTTCAGATAAACTTGCAATAATTGCACCACTTGACACGTGCGTATCACTGATACCAACTTGTGAATATCTTGTGAGTACCTCTCAGTTTGCATAAACTTGTTTTCAGTTGTTTCTGCAACAACTTTTGATGTTGCACAACTCAGGCAATTTAACTGATGCCAAATTATGTGTTACAATTCTAAGTTTTACCATGAATCAAAAAGTGTTTTAGATTTAACGTTGCGTTCCATGACTGCAGAACGACAGAATAACTGCAGGGAGTGCGCTGTGGGATGATAAGCCAATAATAACAAATCTCACAATACCCAAGTGCTACAGTGCAGTAAGATTTGTTTTTGGAAAATGAATCACCACAGTCATGAACACAGTAACATCAGTCTCTCAAAGCATCAGGTGTTACAGATTCAATTCCATATTCATTAATTTTGCTGTTGGTGCAACACAATTAGAGGCCTAGTGAATCCAGGACTAATCCCTAACACTCCTAGGGCATGAATCACAGTGGCAGGAGATAGGAATAAATGAGCTGCAATAAAAAGGTACTAATACCCTGTATTACTCCAAGCTTAAAGTCTCCCCTTCCTTCAATACATGTTTCCACTTCTACCTTGGGATGCAGAGACGCTCAAGCCTCTCTGACTAATTATTTTTGGTCCATGTGGGAGGAGAAGCGGGCATGGTATCACACTTGTGTGCTGGATTTATCAAAATGAAACACTATGATTCATGTGTGAGAGAGCGTTTTGCACTTTGGAAGGTGACACTGAATGTCATGTTTCTGGGCTGGAGGTTTCAGTGGGACATTTTCTACACAGCTGCCTCAGAGTGTCTGAGACCTTCTCCAAATTCCCCATTTTTAAAGAGCTACACACAATCTATTGCTCTGGTTCCTTCGGCCCACGTCTCAGGCCATTTTTATGAGTGAATTACTGATGAATTTCATGTTCTTCCCACAGGAGTAAGAGAGGAAGCAATGGGCTGGACTATGACTCTAAAAGATGACTTTGGGGTCATTGCCTGGACACGGCGAGCTGGGAACTACCTCAGCCTCTTCCTCCTCTTGTCTCTATTTTCCTTATCAGTCCAGTCAGACATTGTGTTTCCTAAGGACCATCATTTCTCATGGAAAGCAGGTAAACTGTTTATTCTTCTTCTTCACTATAAATGTGTGAATCAAAGCCCCTTTTTGACTATTCAAAATGAATCCTTCAGGTCAAATCTCTTTCATCTCTTGAGCGCAATCACTGGATATGGTCAATTATAATTCCACACATTGAGCTATATAGTAGCAATATAGCAGTGTGTCATATATCTTACCATTCAAGTGTGAGGATTTAACAAGACAGACCTCCTTGAACCTGTTATTGTTCATACTGGATATGCATGTGTGAGCCCACACACATACTCCAGTATACATACTATATACACACACAAGAGTGAGACAGTCATTATTAATTCCCATTAAAGGAGAAAAATACTGTACAACTATATTCATTTTCAATGTGACCAGTTCTGTGGGGAAAGTAATCCTCCTCTTTCTGACGCATATTGTTAGGAACATAAACCTCGAGCTGCTATTGGACATCATCAAGCCAGGGGGCCCTTCTGCCTGAGCAGTTAGCAAAATTCTACCTTCTTTCTGACCGTCTACCCATCCCTAGCCCCGTGGTGACAAGCAGGGCTTGGATTGTTACCATAATGATGTGTATGCTGTAGTAACGTGACACGTTAATGAGACATTGGTGCACAGTAAATAATCATGTCCTGGCATGTTCTGTTCAAATTTAAGGCCCCAGTGATGTCTGGTTGACATAGTTTCAATGAGCAGCATACTGCACACACTAAATGCATGTAGCATTTTTTATGTTACAAACACCTTTATATGCATCCATGCAATATTTTATATACAAACATTTATCATATTTGTGAGTGAATCATCTTTGAAAACTGTATTGAAAGCTCATGTCATACCTCACCCCTTTATAAGGGGAATTTGAGGTAATCTCAAGATTCATGCCTCACTCGCTTTGCAAATTCAATTGAAAATGCATTTCCAAAGCAGCTTGAGGAGGAAAACTTGGCCTTCCCACACAAAAGCCCCACTTGCTGTGCGATTAGCACTTTCATTTCTCACTCTGTGGTTGGGTAATGACACTGCCCAAGTGATAAAGAGATTGATTAATTTCACTTGAAAGAGCGCATGTTCAAAAGGGATGTAACCGGGACACCAAGTGTGAGGATTTGACATCCTTGCAGGGCTAAGATGGCTTATGAGTTGTTGCTTAACTGGAAATTACTTTAGAAACAAGAAAGGAAATCTCAAAGTTAACATGCCTAACCTCTGAATATATCCTCCTAATGTCTGTGTTTAACTTTGGGGAAAACTGAGGGACTGTAACAATCGGAATCACAATGCTGAATAGAAAGTCAGTTGTACAATAAAAAGAGCTGTGTTACAGTATGAGGACGTATTTGGTATATTTTGCCTCAAAATGAGCAAACATTGCTCTGGGCCACCATCATATTCACTGTCTCTGCAGGAGCTCCAGGCATTATATCACAAGTCTGAGTATTACGTTCAGGTTGGAAAGTATTGATTTAACTTCCCCGTGCTCTCCATGGACATAATACATTTGAATACTTAATTTGGCTGACAAGCTCCCTTTTAATTTTGGACTTGTCAATGTAGGAAAGATGTGCTCTAAATTATGCACAGCCACCCTATTGTGTGTTTGGTGGGTCTATCTAGGCCAGCAGCATTGTGGGGTAAATCTTTTGTCTGAGCGAGTTCCCAGAGCTGTGGCTAAGCTGGGAGTCTGTGGCTCAAACAGAGAGCTCGAGCCATTTAAGCTTGACCTTCATCAGTGTCTTGGAGAGCAGAATAGAGCACTGAAACACTGCGGCTAATGGGACTATCTTTTAACTCTTAAAAGTGACTGTTCAAAGACAATCTCTTTTAAACAGCCATGCTTGTCCTTTTTAGGGAGGTACACATTTAGCATTAACTCAGAAAAACAGTGTCAGAATAGACTATGAGATGGTAATATCAGTTAAAAACCAACATGTAAGCTTGTAAGGCTTTTTTGGTCCACTATAGAAGGTAGCGATCAGTTGTATTTCTGATATCAAATTATGTGTGAGAAAAAATTCTACAGGAAATATCACAAATGATTAGGACTGGATCATCACACACAACCTTCACAACGCATCAGTGCTGTCGACTGGTACAGCACAGTGATTTGCATTGCTGTGTGTATTCATTTTACTTCTTTACATTACGGTAGTTGTGCTGCTGTAGGTTGCATATAATTAGTTTACGTGTTGAGGAAATGGATTTTGACAAGTAAACGGTTGTATGCTGTACTTTTCTTAAATTTTGTTTTTGAAATTCAAGAGATCATATACAGCGTTGTTAGCTTCAGGATACTGGTATCCTCCAAAACAGGGTGTTTAAATTGGATTTATTTTGACTTCCATAAGCATCTGCGTTTAAACACGACAGAAAGACTCCATGCTCGTCCAGTGTCAGCTTTAGTCTACTGCAGACTGCAGTAAGATCTTCTCTCCCAGGTTTTAATTTGTCATCTTTGAGATGAATATAATTTTTCTCGTTAAAAGGTCTCTAAAATGCTGGGATTCACCTATCAGAAGTAATTTGTGTTTTTTACAGCCTAGTTTAACAAACAGGAATAGAACTGCTTTATTCGTAGATGCAAGAGCTCATCCCAGATGGGGCTGTACGTGCATCAAAGCTTCTTTTTCTCTAAAAAAGAAAAAAAACACCTTTAATTTCTTTTTTTGACGAGGGAATCCAACTAGTTCGGAAAATTGAGGTATCTTTATCTCTGAGGAGAAAAGTGTGATATTTCAACAGAATTTAACAATACACTGGAGACTGTGTACAGTACTAAGACTGCAGAGAGCACTATGATTAAAAGAATGCATTTGTATTTATTTAGTGACTATGTATTTCCTTATTTACATGCTTGTTTCATTCATATTTCTTTATTGGCTATAAAAATAAAATGATATGTGTCGTTGCTTTGATAGACCCTGCCAGGGTTCTCTGGAGGATTGCATAATTAAGCCGTCTGCTGTTCATCAGAATTATGTGGGAATTTTCAGCTAAAGGAATCAGCTGACGGGCAATGATTTTCAAAAGATTGAGAAATCCATAAAGGTTTTCCTTAATGAGAGGGATCTGAGCTCCTGCTGTATTATTCAAAGATCTTAAGGGGCTGAAGCCCCAGGACTCGAACTTTCCTGGGGTCTTGTGACTGTAAGAAAAAAAATAAACCTATATGTGCAGTGATACAGTCATTCAACATTTACATTTCATTTCAGGGTCTGAGTGTATTTATTAGAAATTTCATCACACTGTTGCACCATCAAAGCTAAAATCAAACATCACTGCTGCAGTGAGCTTCTGTTGTTTCTGAAAAATAAGCTCAAAGGAGGCAGTGTGCTAGGATGGAGTCTACCCAGATTTCACATTAAACCAAATGGCACTGAATAATTTACAGCGGGCTGTTTCACTTCATGATGACAAAGAAAAAAAATCACATTAAGCAAATGCAGTTTTTAGCCACTTAGCATCACTGGATAAGCTGTTAGAAGTGGACAATATCTAATTACTCTAATGCTGGCTTCCTCCTGCAGCAAAGGTGCACCGCCCTGTCAGCTGTTACTGTTACAGTCAATATTATACATTGTGGATGATAGAATTGTTTTATAAAAGGAGTCAAAGCTTGTTCTGACGATGGTGGTGGAGGAAAAATCAAGGGCTCTCCATTTCCAACAGGTTCCTTCCTCTTGGGAGCATGACTTTGCATAGTAATTATGATGTATGGTACTGGCCAGGAGGTGTGTTCTTTTGAAATTTCAAACCTTAAATGAAGCAACAGAGAATATGACAAACAATAAATCATAAACTTAGGTCTCAGGCAACCAGTGTTGTAGGTATAGAGACCCTTCACAAAGCCGATCAGCTGGAAATGACAAATGACGTGCTGAATAGAAAACAGGTTATTGTAGGAAATCGTTGACTGTGTTGACTGTACATGCACTGCCATAACTGATTACCCGTGTGGAGCTGAATTCAAATTGAGACTGGCATATCCAAGCCCTAATATGAGCACAGTTTTTTCCTCACTGTGTCTGAAAGTTACAAAGGACATATGGTTCAACTGTGTACACCTTTAGACTTTTTTAGTTATATATCAGTTTGTTTTAGTCTAAGGTTGGATTGAAAAGATCGCAAGAGACGCAAATACGAGTTGCATTCTTTCTTTTCATTTCACTGCATTCCCATCCTAAAGATCCCATGCTGAGCTTTGTCATGGAAATGTCCTGGACAAGTGCACAGTATAAGTCAGCTTAATTCACAAACACATATTTTCCTCTCGATTTCGGCCTTGCATGAACACTAAGCAGGCATTTTTCACACCTCAAAATTTTTTCTGGGGTTTCCCCAGTAGCACACCTCCAGCCTGGGGGCCCTTTGCTGCATGGCATCCCCTCTCTCTTCCCTCCTTTCCTATCTTTCTATTAAAGTAAAAAAGCCAAGAAATATTCTTTTTAAATGCTGTCCAAACTTTATCTGAAAATAGCAGTCTCACATTGAAATATGGAAATGGGAAAAAATATTTCCATAACAATAATGTATTCTTGATCAGAAATGGGAGCAAATTTCGATTGCCTTTAAACCTTCCTTTTGAGTGATTAATATAACACATTACATAACACAGTTTTTGCTGCTATAAAGCAGTGATTTGTTTGTCAGTCGTAGTGCAACAGATCACATGTATTTACAGACCTATGTGTGAACTGCACGTTCATTTTTAACTTCTTTAGTCTGGACAAGCTTTCTTAAGACAATTTACCGCTTGAATACACTGACAATCAAGCACCTGAAACTGCTTTCTTGCTCAGCTGACTGCATCTCAGTGCAATTGTATCCCCTGAGCAAGTCAAGTAACTTGATAACAAAAGAATCTGTACTGTGACCTCCATGTGATGGAAACATAATTTACAGAATGAACAGATGAACCAGTGCAGTACAATTCTCCTCTAACACCACCCATGCAAAGAGTCAACTATCCAGCACTGGACTAAAAAAGGAGTCTTGACCTAAAACACTGAGATCATAGACTGTATATTACCTTTCTTTCAGTTTCCCCAGCAACAAAGATCAACAGAAGACAGATAATTATTTTGTAAATGTGACTGAGTTGAGCGCCTATATGACTTGCATATTCATAATGAAACAATTCAAAGAAAAAAATCAGGAAATGTGTTCATGTTGCACAAAGTTTGCAAGTATTAGAAAATAACATTTTGACTGTCATAAGAAACAATTTCAAATTTTGCACCATCTGCAGCCGTGAGCACAACATAAGCAAGGCTAATGAACAGACAACGTCATCGGGCCCTCAACATCTGCTGCAATCCCAGTGATGGGACGTCCCATCTGGCTATAAAAGATGCTTACCTGAGAAGCACTGTCTGCGTTGGCTTATTTAACTCATCAAGAGTTCTCCATTAAAGGCAAACCGCTGTAAAACAATTTAAGCTGGTTCAATTCAAAAAGCCTCCAAAAGTTGAGGTGACTGAATGTTTTGTGTGTTTGAAAATTCAGTTCTTCATTTGACTCAAATAATTTACAGCCGTGGTTGCTGCTATTGGTAACAGAGTTGGTGACCAGAGGTAAACTAAGACAACATGTGAGGCCACTCAGTGACCTTGTTAAGACACAAGTACACTGGAATCAATTATAACCATGGTATGCAATATTGTTTTCTTTATAATGAAAAGAAGCATTAAAGACATTTAGCAAGTTTCATAAATATATGTGTTCTTCAAACTATAAAACAATGCTGTACAGATCATGTTTCTTAATGAACTTAATTTAATGAGTTGAGTGAACCCTTAGCAGTACTTTCATCCAACTCAAATCATGTTGAGTTAAAACTTGTGTTTATGAGCTCTGATTAGGTCTGAAAAAAAGAACACTAGAAAGTTTAAGTTCAATCAAGTTGAAATTAATAAAAAATTAATTGAACTTGACAAAAGATTAGTTGATTCCACTAAATTTCTGTGTGATGTTTTACATTTAACTGACACAGATCCCCTTCTTTATGTAGCTATTCCAGCCATATATCTTAATCCAGGAAATGTGCAAGTAGCAACTTTTTATGACTATATAAACAGGATACATTTTTTGTGCATTTGTTTGCTCATAGAAGTCATCAGAAATTGTTCTTGCTTTCAAATAGTTCATTATTTAATGATTACATTTAAAAAAATCAAAGTTTCTTTTTCCATCAATGTTTCCCGTAGCTCAGTTGACAGATAACACATTATATGGAATAGCGATAACCTTTTTGTTGTTAT
>NW_023340095.1:8442024-8446348 GCF_004916995.1 Morone saxatilis | reverse complement strand
GCTCCCTCTTCTCTCTGTGTGTGTGAGTGTGTGAGTGTGTGTGTGTGTGTGTGTGTGCGCGCCCGTGCGTCTTCCTGTAGACTGTCACTGCATCGTTGCTCCGGCTCTGATCAGCCTAATCGGCAGCACAGACGCAACATCCCACCAGCCTCCCGCCCGCCTCTGATGCTGCTGCCGCCGCCGCTGCTCCTCCTGCTGCTCCTGCTGCTCCTGCTGCTGCTGCTGCTGCACTGCTCTCTGTGCTCCAAGACTTCTGCAACGCGCCAATCAGGGATGTCACAGCATAGTGTGACAGCAGTGGTGTAGTGGTGCCTGGAGATGAGGGTATACTCTTAATTTATGCCCCAAGTTTTTTTAAGCACCCTGTCCAGCAATGAGAAATGCTGGACATGTCTGACATCTAAAACTACTCTTCGGCACAAAGTCAGAACACAGCCCTGGAAGTGGCACAGACAGAACAAGAGATGCACTGCTCTGCTTAAAACTAATTAACAAAGACAAATCAAGCTACAATTTCAAGTTAAGATTGGCAGAATGATATTAAGTTCCATTATTTGAGTGCTTTAATGGAAATAGCAGATAAGCCGTAATATGTTTTTTTTTTTTTTACTGCAAAACCAGCCTCATCTCTTATTTTGTTTCTAACTTGAAAGGTAAGAATATTATTGTTGTAAAGGCACTGATCTGAGATCATGAATTGATTTTTAGGCTACATCAAACACAAATCTGGAAGAATAAAAACTTTTAGAAAAGTGAGGGAATTATAAATGCCACAATAATAATAGTTTCAGTTTCAGTGTTGTGGAAAATGTCAGATAAAAATGCAAAAAATCCAATCCAAACAACTTTTGGAGCAGATAAGGGCAGAAGGTGTGTGTTTTAAGTTCTAATTTTTCTTTTGGCACAGTAATAAGTCCAAATATGTTTAGGGTAGCTTACCACAAAGACTGGAAGCAAGGGGAAGCAGTTCATTGCTGTCAGTTGCAAAAAGAAATCTTGTTAGTGAGCTAGATATATCCATTCATATATACATCAAAGAGTCACCTGAGTTTTGATGATGACAAAACCAACAGCTTCAATATTAACACAGGAATTCTGAAGAGGTTTCATAGAATACTTTCATGTACCAAGCTTCTGCTGTCTCTCACGCAACTGTTTGTGACACGCAGTTGATTTAAATGTTTTTTCCCTGCTTTTTGTAAACACTGTAAACCTTTCAAGATGTTTTCCTTGTTCAATCCATATATTATCAATTATGCAGCATGGCACAGCATTTCAGCAAATACCTGCAAACGTGCACAAATGCTGTCTCATTAAAATTTGAAATAAAAAAATGTGGTTTGTTATCCGCTTCCATGCATATCTCCCTTGGGTAGGCTAAATCTAGTACACCAAGTCAGCCTGATTAGGATCAAGGTGAATAAAATTCAAAGTTGACTATTGATCTGAAGCTGAAAGATGTTGCTCCAATTATACATTCTATATCTCAACCTTTTTTGAAACCCAAATTCCACATCCACTAGATTTTTTTTTTAAATAGCCTTGGGCATACAGTTGAGAAACATTAACACTAAAGTGAAACATTAAACATTAACAATAAAATGAATAACAAACGGATGCTCTGCTTTGACTAATTAAAATTTGATCAAGTAAACTGCATATTCCAGCTATTAGAGCAACCTTGACAAAATGTGACGTGTCTCTTCAAAAGCCCTTTACACTGATTGTGGAATTGAGATCTCATTTTGAACTCATGTCCCTGCTTAAAACTGGCAGGGAACTGATTGAGGTTGTCATAAAAGCTGGCGGCTAGTCTCATGAGAGCCAAAAGGCAGGAGATTCCAAGCAGTCAGATCCCTAATCCAATGAGAATATCCTCACATAGGAGTTAGCTTTCAGAGCAGCTCTCCTCTCAGAAGTCTCCTTCAAGCAGCGCAAGGCTTTCACATCACCCTTATACAAAATGCTCCAGTTCTGGTCAAATCTTCCACTGTTGAATTTTTCCATTAGAGACTTGAAGGAGGAATGGGAAAAGAAACACATCCACGACTAGTTTGTAACTCGGGACTGAAAGAACTCCTGTAGCTACTAGAAATAACCAGCCTGAAGTGCCATTGTGGAAATGATGGGAATCTAAGATAAAAGGTTATCTCATTAGTGAATGGCTCCTGCAGCTTCAATTAATACTGATATTGAAATACATAAAAGGCATATCTTCCAATTTTTTGTTTGATAAAGCCTTGTGTGTGCAGAATAGTTTCCCTAATACATCACTCTCAAATTAATTTAGATAGTATGATGGCTTTTGAAAAATCAATTGAATTCCCATTCTCCACATTTATATGAAGAAACTAATACACAGACAAGTTCAGATTCTATACAGTGGCGTCTATGCTGTGTGTGCAGCATCAACCTTATAGTTAGAGAGTCTCTGTAGAATAGCTGACTGCACAAATTAAACCCCACTAAATAAATCAGGTACAACATTGAGAACATTCAGAATGAATTTTAGGAATTCATTTGTACCTCACAAGCAAAAAAAGTCACAATACTTATGTGATTAGTTAACAGCTTCAGCTCCTTTAATGCAAATGAGATAAACCTGCTGACAGGAGGTTCTCCTGCTGCAAACTGAAAAGGATTTCAGTAAATCAGCCAGGCAGGAGCATGTGCTGTTCTTTGATGTCTTACTAGAAGTTGGTAGTATTGAGTTTTGAGGCTGATGTAAATGACCTTGTACTTTGTGCGTTATACATGTCTGTGTGAAGGTCAGGCACATAAAAAGGCCATAAAAGTAATTTGTCACTGCATGAAATGAACAGACAAAGCATCTGACATCCTCTGCTGCACACTACAAAATAAATTAAGCTTCAGTGTCACATAGCATTATTACTCTATCATTCTGTTTCTCATTTTTGTCTGGGTTCTTAATATGCTCTATAAATGCTCTCTAGTGAGGAAGCTTCATCATAATTCCAGTTCATAAAAAAAGGCTGTTTGCTGCTTTAACAAAACATTGCACGCCTGTTGTGATTACAATAGTTTTAATGAGATGAACTCATCTTAGCTTCACAAAAACTGTAAGCCTGAAGGTCAGTTCAGGAGTCCAGGGAGAAGCTGTGAAATATACAGAGAGAGCTGAAATCTAAATGCTAAAAATGGCACATAAAAAAATCCACCCCAAAAAAACCAAAAAACAAAACAAAAAAGAAACCTCTTTTGTGTTCATCTTCTTCATGGTGCAGTTTCCTTGACAAGCTGCTCTCCGTGCTGGTGTAGTCAGTCTTTGTCAGCACAAGTGCATATACCTCCAACTGCAAACAGAGCTAGAAGTAAATAGGTTACCAGCTGATAAGATTTCTCATTTCTTCTTGCAAGTTCCACTCCATTTCTATCACTATATCCTCTTTTGTTTGATAATTAATGACATGATATTCGTCTCCTGGGTTGGATGTTTCACTTCACTTAAAAATATCTTCGAATAATGGAGGATGGGAACTCCTTACAGATGCGCTACCCACAGTAAGAGAAAAAAGGAAAATGTTAATAATGTTCTCTGTGTTTGAACAGCAGCCTCTACAGAGACCTGCTAAAATAGCCTACTCTGTTTACTGCGTATTTGACCCAGTGGGGAACACACTGGAGAGACAGCGAGGTGAAAACAAATGGATTTTATTCTTACCTGAGAAAAACTCCCATATGAGTCATTTTCTGATTGCAGAGCACTGTCTATCAAGAGCACTTGTTTTATTTTACCCTTTGATCAACTGCTGGGCTGAAACAGACTAGTCAGAATGGAGGATATAAAAGGGAAGAGTGGAAAAGAGAGGATAAAGGCTGCGAGGAAGCGATTGTAGTGGAGTTATGCTGCCAGTATTAACGCAGTAGCCAATGTAAAATATATTTGACTCATGACGTACTCGTCTCAGAGAAAAGTTATGGTAAAAAAAAATGCATATAGAGAATCTGGGCTCTTTTCCAAGAAGCAGATGTATGGAGTTATCTGGATGACTTTGCTGAGTAGCCCTGTGCCAATCCTGTCTCCTAGAAATTAGGGAAAAAAATGCATTAGCAAATTCATTTTGTAGGAAACGTAAGGTTGCATGGATGGGTTTTTTATCAACATAACTGGGAAATGTTGGTAATAAAAACATCTGGTAGGTTGCAAAATAGTAATTGGAACATATCAGTAAAATGTTTACTAACACTTAACACACCACGTTGATACGTATATTTAACCGTAACCAATTCAATTTCAATTCAGTTCAATTCAATTTTATTTGTATAGCGCCAATTCATAACAGAAGTTATCTCAGGACACTTT
>NW_023340095.1:8405251-8441924 GCF_004916995.1 Morone saxatilis | reverse complement strand
TATATATATATATATAGATATTTAAATTCAAATATTCAAAATTATTTCTTCCAGTTTTATTTGGTCAACATGTGGAGTCATTTTTGTGACCGTGACGTAACACCACCATCTGATTGCTTTAGTTTATCATTTCTTCTTTTATTTACTGAAGCCTATTTTTTTTAGTTTAGCTTAATAAATGCTAAAGTCAGCTTCCAAACAGGCTCACAGTCACAATGATAACACACGGATGCTAAGCAGATACAATGCTTACCATGCTCACCATCTGGGTCTAGCATGTTAGCACGCCAGCATTTACTAATTAGCAAAAAGTACAGCTGAGACTGATGGGATTGAAGTCCAATCAATTTTATCTATATAGCCCAGTATCACAAATTACAATTTGCCTCAAGGGGCTTTGCAATCAGCATACAGCAACTGATTTGGGTAAAGAGGAACAAAAAATGTAACAGGAAAAAATGGAAGAAACCTCATGAAGTTTGATGGAGGAGGGATCCCTCTCCCAGGACAGACAGACAGACATGCAATAGATGACCTGTATTAAGATAAAATTACAGTACAAATAGAAATAATGATGACAAAAATACAGATACCATGGATGGATTTTGTAAAACATAAGTGATGAGTATGGATCCAGGAGGATGCTGAGCAACTTCAGCTATCACCAGATGGGTAGGATTTGAGCCAGACAACCTTTTCTCTACTGGGGAGACCTGGAAAAAGGAAAGGCCAAAGAAACACTGAAGCATTTACACAGATAGGAGAGCCTACAAACACATGGAGGGAGAGAGATACATGATAACATGCAAACTAGAGAGAGAGTGAGATAAGAGGAGAGGCTGAATCTCCTAGGTGATGTCATGAGTTTTGCAGGTATCTGGTCATAAAGCAAAGCATTGGACAATTCTGGCCAGATGATGATGTCTAGAAAAAAAAGTTGGGATAATCAAAATTATTGGAATTCATCTTAAGGGGACATGACATTTCAAGGTAAACCATTCAGTAGAGACATTTAACTTATTACCATAAATATCAGCCTGCAGGTAGCGCCGGTAGACGAAGGCTCGAGTGATCACCAAAGTCTATAGGATTAATCTTCTGGGCCAATGAATCTAAAATGCTAAATTTCATGGCAGCCCATATATTAGAGCAGTTGATATATTTCCGACTTGACCAAAGTGGTGGACTGACCAACCAACTGAACCAAAGGCTTAAAAAACAATCCTTTTTTTACCAATATTGTAGTAATTCTACTGTGAAAATAGAAATTATTAAGAGTAATTCCAAAATATCCTTACCCAGAAATTGCAATTATGTTGAGATAATGCCATGTTCAGATCTTCAGAAGTCTCTTAATGTCTTTAGGGAGAGTGAGCACAAATGGTTTCATAATTATTCATCTCAGCAAAGTGACTTTACCTCAGGTCTACGTCTCCCCAGCCTTCAAACCCTGGATCCCGTTGAAGAAATTATTATTGAATTTCACAAACCTGAAGTTGTAATGTTGAACTTGTGTGGAACTCAAGTGGGAGAGCAGTTCACAGAGATTTAAATGAGGTGCTCACAAAGTTGCATTTCAATAAGATGTAACTAGGGGAGAGAACACTGGTGTAATGATAAACAGACAGCGATGGGAAAAGGGTGCTGGTGGGTTTTGCTGTAGGGGTGCTTGGGGGGCTTTCCTTGATCAGGGATCATGCTTTCAGACTGCTTGATTTGGCAGCATGAGGCCTGAGCCAAAGAATGGCAGCAGCAATTCAATGACAAAGTCAGAATATCCAAAGAAGCTACTCATCAAACGAAGTGAGGCCTAAAAAGGTAGTTTAGGCAGAATCTCAAAAGTTGCTACAGCTATGTATCAGCCCCATGGTTCACCTGAGCTTGTGTATTCTATCACTAATAAGCCGTCTCTTTAAATATCTACATATAGAATTTGAAATGTGTTAACTTCTGTGACTCTTTAGTCCCCAAGGCAGAATTTTACTGTTGAAACACACTCCAACCCACCATCCCCAGAAGACATGATATCAAACTGCCATACATAAACAATGGCATGATATTTATAATAAGATCAGAAGATGTATTTAAGAGATTCTTGGTCACTGCTTTTTCTGAGCACTAAAAATGTATTTTATGAATATAAAATACAGTAGCGTATGTGTGGAACAGTATTTGCCCAAAGGCTCATGCTTTTTGCTGATTTTAAATTACACCTCAAAGATAATGATAACCAAACACAGCCTTGACACAAAAACACAACCTATTTTTATGCCTATGGACAAGCTCATGTTCAATACAGCAGTTGGTCTATCTGAACTTCAAATGAATTTCATATGAGATCTTATAATTTAACAGAAATTCAGTTAAACATGGCATTATGTTTTATATCTAAGTGAGTCTATGATTACATTTACATTTGGCAGATGCTCTTATCCAGAACTTCTGCCCAGGTTATGGCCATCAGACTTGGATATCTGGTGGCAATTCGATCATTAGTTGACCATAGGTACAGGGACTTAACCGGTGTGCTGATCTAACAAGCTGAACTCATTATGGGAACAGATATAGACCATAGCCTGTGCATACTGTGTAGCAGTACAGTCTAATTTTACACTGATTTTCTGTTTGCACGTCAAACAAGCAGCAGTAAAAATAGTCCATACAATGTTTCGAGAAAGCCAGGAGAGAATGTGGCATTAACTCATCATACTATTTATGTTAAAGGAAATAATTGTATGTTTATTTTGTTTTCACATAATGCTAAAATGCTGTATTTAGCAGGAAATCTAAAATGGCCCACCATCCTCCTGAGACGGTCATTTTCATTAATCCCTGAGAAGAAATGAGCGCACATTCTTCACCAGATTGGCTGAAATTATGTTTGCAGTGTACTGTAAGAGTGCAATACAAGGAAAGACACTTAAAGTTATGTTTTCAGTGTGTCAATGTGCAAGAAACTCAGCAGATAATTAATATAAGTTGGATTACGCCATGCATCATTTTCCTACCCCAAACGCCCAGCACTTAATCATGAGGAGAGACGCCAGGTGAACTTTTAATTAGGATTTGTGGAGTGATGTTTGATCTTTTATTACCTTTGCCGCAGAGGTAATATGATGGCCTCTGTATATCTGTGCATGTCAGACATTGGCTTTGAACATTGACGCTCCCAACAGGAGAATACCTTTTGAATTTAATGACCATATAACTTTTACCTGGTGTCACAGAGAGGCCAAATGACTGTATTTCTTGAATTATTGCTCATCTCAGTACAATATTTGCACATACCTGCTACTGTGATGAAGAAACATAATATTAACCCCATGACCTTTTTTCTGGGGACAGTAAGTAACAGTGACAGTAATAGCTATTTTTCAGTTTCAGTTATACACTGAGTTGAGTTCTGTGTTGTTATTTTTATTTTTATCCTAAACCCATCTTTGCTGTGTCTGTAGAAACTGATTAATAATTATAGCTGTGCTATAGTTTCCAAGCATTCCTTTTGGGTAATGTGCTCTGTGTATTGGGGAGGAACTGAAACTACAATGACAAATTATGTTCTTTTCAGGGTAACGCACTAGGAAATAGCAGCTGCTACCTCCAAATCAGAAAGGGATATTTAAGACTTTTCATTATCCAACTTGAATCTGTGTGACTTATTATGATATGATGGCTGCAGATTTCCAACAGAGGACAGGTGGAATCTGTGGAAGGTCCCAACAGAGGAGCTCTCAAAAACATAATTGGCTCTAAAACTCTCTGCACAGCTGGGTGAGAAAATTGGTCAGGGGGTTTCTCTAATCTTTTACTCAGAAGCAAATGTAGAAATGCTCTTGATTAATGTCCAGTGGACCCTAAAATGTCGACAGAAACATTACCCCCTCTCTTTGTCTCTGATTCTTTTAAATAAGAGTTAACTTGCCAGGCTGTAAACAGGTGGAAGGCATTTGTCTTTGTGATCCAAAGAGCTAGCACTATGCTGACTCAAAGGTAATCCCAAACTTTGTTTTCAGTCTGGGATTGCTTGCTGTACCCACCAAAAATGGGCTGGGTTTGACTGGATGAAATGTTATACTGCTGATACGTTACATGTTTTGATACTAAGTTTAAGCTCTAAGTCTAAGGCAGGGCTGGACTGGGATAATAATCTAGGGAATCAGCCCATCCGTTACTGTTTATGCCAGTTCTACAGCCTACAGGAGTAAATATTCATATATACACTTTTGTGCACTTTTAGATTGTTTGTTTTACACCTGACATTCCTTCAAAGCTTTGACTGGATTTGTGTTGATCACTATGAATCTCTGGTAGATCTGAGTAACTAGAGGTACTGCCACTGGACAGAAAAGAGAATATAGGTCTTTATTTTCAATATTATTTTGATACAAATGCATCTCCTGCTTTCTCACATAGCATGATTACTTAAGCAAGTGTTGACCATTTATTCGTTTTTAACTATGCTTAGGGGAGCCAAGCAAGCATGTATTTTGCCTTTAGTTTTTTAATCACGTGCTTTGCTTGCAAACATATGTGTAATTGTGTAGCTTTTAGCTGCACATGCATAGCTTGGGTGTCAGTAGCTGGACACTGCCAGTATGTATGGCAGTATTATGACTGTAGCCAGTTTATGTTCACACAGCTGAGATTGGATACATCAAGATGTTGATTTTGTATTTCAGTTAGACCAAAAAGAAACCCAAGAGTTCATCTGACAGACCACAGATGCAGGATGTGCCAGGTCACGTTAAAAAGACAGGTGTAACTGTAGCTTTAGGTAACTAGGTCTTGTACTATCACAATAAAATATCAGAATAACATAATGAACAACATATTCCAAAATGGCTAAAACTAATTCAACAACTCACAGACACAGTATCCTAAAAAACTTATCATAGCTCATAAAGGTAGGATTTACTACAGGGCTATTGTATTACATTTTATTATAGGTGTACCTAATAATCTGGTAGCATAGTGCATAGCAGGGAATATTTAATTCATACTCCAAGCTGTGAATGCGTTGTCTCCGCCTTGAGTTATGAGCCACAAAATCCAAGCCACACAGCTGCTTCCCAGGGTGGGCTGCACCATATTTAATGTCATTTAAAATCCATGCATCTCACTCACGCCTCTCCCTGATGTCTGCCCACGCTTAACTGCCTTTCTTATTTTTTGTGTATTCAAGAATGAAGAAGACAATGCCGAGCTCTCTGACAACAGATCAGTCAAGGACTCACTACATACAGTTGCATCACAGTGTGACCAGTGGATGAATTTAATAGCTTGGGTTACTGTTACCTAACAAGCATGGATTACTGGTATATTTTACATGATAGAAGTTTTTTTTAGCTTTGAACCTTTGAATGACTGTTTTTTTGTCTTTCAGTCACCAGTTTTGCCAAGAACACTTGACCTCACAGGAAAAACTGTTTGCAGCAAGTCCTCTTGTCATAACACCTACTGCCATGAGACTTAAGGCTTGTCTACACAAGGGGCATTTCAGCCTCATTTTGCAAATGCGTCTGACAGAACAGGGAAGCAGACATACTGTGTAACTGCTTGCATTATACTTGTGGTTAAAGAATGTAGCTGTGACCTAGGGCATTTTACATTTCAAGTCTATGTCCTCCATTTTACATGTGTAACTACAGTGATTGAGAATTGGCCTCTAAGTTCTGCCTAAACAGGGCTGACCTACACCTAGCACTGCACTGTGCTTGAACACATCCTGTGTACACACAGCTGCTGCTGCTGTGTAGACTTTGAGTAAGCTGAATAACAGTTGAGGTCCGATGTTAGTTAGTCCTTACCAGATGTGGTGAGGCAAATGTAAAAATGGTGGTTGTCATGTTAACATGGTCAGAATGACTATGTTATCATGAGCACTAAACACACAGTATAGGCTGAAGGTAACATCATGACTTTTTATTGTATTTGGTTATAAAACGTCAAGGAATCAAGCATAGATAACATATTATTTTCATGTCTGCTACATATTCTACTGATATAGAAACTGTGGTGAAAGGTGTACATGTTTCTGGTATGACCTAGTATGACTATAAACAAATAATTTTCACTGTCTACTTTTGCTGAGAACTGTGGATAATGAAGTGTCACTGCAGCTGTGCATAGACACAGATGGGCTGTGCGGCTGGTCTAACTTGTTAACACAGACGCCAAAATAAACCACAAGAAAATATAAATACATGGTGTATTATGCACCATACTTGCCACTCATTCTATTTCTTGTGATGCAACAATAGCTGGAATATGTTCAACCTGATCATATGAATATTGCGTTCTTATTTACTTCACAGTCACACAATAACATTCAGTAGTAAACAGCACTTCTCATTGGATCTGTGCATGCTGAGTGTATAACAAATCCTTTTTACCACTGTGCTGGCTATCAAATATTATATGCCTTATAGGTTATAATGCGAGAAAGAACTGAGTCTAGAAGAAAATGATCAAATTTGCTAATATTACCTATTGAATATGTGTGTATAGGCTGATATATACTGCCAGAGTTGGGAAAAAAAAAAGACAGTCCCTCACAAGACCGGAAAACCCCTAACCTGAAGTGACTGAACTAACCAATATAACAGCCAAAAATAACAAAATGATTTATGACATTCATCATTTCTCCACTATATTTGACTTTGGCTTATTTACACACCCCAGCTGGAGTGTCCTCTGTGTTATCTGAGGGAGATGAAGGAAGGTACACCTTCAACTATCAGAACTCCCAAACTATCCATTAGTTTTCTGTCCTTTCCAATAAGTCTCCGAAAAGAATGAAATCTGAGGTGTCTGCACATATTTAATGGACTCAGTGATAACAACTACTGTGGCTTCACAGCGGCTGATGGCTTTGTTTGGATCCGTGATAAAGACAGGCTAGAGACTGTTGTGTTGTGTATTTTGGCTGAGGTGATCGTGTGGGTATCAATGTACAGCAGCTTTACAGAGTATATAGAGCAATTTTTCAATTTTACATTTGAAAGCATACTGTATTATTTCTGTATTTTACTTCATTTTGAGGTCCAAAATAGAAAAAAAGTGACTTTCTTGTAGCTGAGCTTTTGCTAATTTTGGCCTCAGGAAAGTCCTCTCTATCACTCATGCGGTTTCAATTGCCACATTTAAGGGAAATTAGATTGAATGAGAAGTGATATGGATGCTGGTAAATGTTATTTTGTCCAGTCATTATTTATTTGACCTCCCACAGATGACCATAAAATGAGGGAGCATCTGATTAATAACTGAGGGACAAAGGGAACACAAATGACAGATGGAGGATAGGTGAAGTATTTAGCCTCTGCAGGTTACACTCTGCGGGCTACCTGAGTCAGGTAATTGCTTCTTATGTCAGAGAAACTCTTGGTGAATTGGTCCTCATCTCAGCTCCGGGACCATTTTGTGGTTGATTAAAGGGAAAAACAAATTGCTCTGATAAGTCTGCACCATGGAATGAATCTGGAACATGAAAACCCTATGGACAAAGATGCTTTCAGAAACAGCAGTGCATTTATGATTCACCATCCATTTTGAGTGACAGTGAGGCAGATGTTTGTGGGAATGGTGGGGTCAATACTGAAGTATTAATACTACTGATCCTGATGTCTTCTTTTAAAAATGAAATCTTACAGAAAGATGTTTTATACTAAGGAATCACAAAATATTTTGAAGAGTAGCCAATTATAATCTAGGACAGGGACAATACTTCTCCTTTGCTTTTCCCATCTACTCATGGCAGACATTCAGAAACACAGAGAGGCAATTAGATACTGCTCCGCTAGAAAGAGCACAAAGCATGCTTTGGAGTTCACTTGAGTTTTATTAAATGACATGATGTCTATAAAAGTGTAATTTTCCAGCATGTGTATGGTAGTGAGAATGTCCTCTTCAAAAGTACAAGGTGACTTGGTGAACATACCATCACAAAGTGAAAAATTAGGTTGTGGAGGTAAGCACGGGTCTGCAAAGACAGTGGAGCCCTGAGCTTGAATCCTGCAAACTCTTTGACAGTGGAGTCCTGAGCTTGAGTCCTGTCTCCCTTATCAGTTCTGTTCTTTTTCCTTAACTTTAATGCCACTATTTTCTTAAAGGTCCAATGTGTAACATTTAGGAGGTTCTATTGGCAGCAATATAATCTCTTCCACAGAGTCCGCCACACACTTGGAAGGCTGAGCTGTAGTCAAATGGTTGCAGTCTTTAACTTCACCACTAGATGCCACTGAATTCTATGCGCTGTCCTTTAAAGCACTATTAATAGATTTTTTGGGGCCACCTGGGGACAAAAGAACAATCTGTTTACTCAAATTTGACATATGATCACCTTATAAAGTTGCTATTGTGAATGTGTTGGCAAACAATTCCATATTTACACATCCAGTAGATGCAGAAAAACATTAGTATTAATTTAAACTTGAAAAATAAAAAATAAAACTTAAAGAAAGGCTCCTCAGCAGCTAAATGTTCCACACTGTTCACCAGTCAGTCTCTAACTTTGTCTGTCTGCCATTTGGTGCTAAGTAGGTAATGTAGTTCACAGTGGGTTTATCAGTGTTTTCGCAGAAAAAAAGAAACACCATGAAGAAGAAAATTATGTGTTAAAAAAGGCAAAATACATTACATTTCAGTTATATTTTCTATAGTCCATATAAGTCCATAATTTCACTGACATGGACTTACCGGCATTCATACATTTAGAAAAATGGCTTTTATTTCAAGTGATCCTGTATTGTAAATACATAAATAAGTCATTTTTAGTTATAATTTGTTACTGTGCCCAGTGGATAACCTATTTATTGACAGATTACCAGGGAAAAAAACCTCTCAACACTTCCTAGAATTGCACTGCTGGATTTGACTTCAATTTTGTTTTTGTTTTTTTTGTCATAGAATAATCAGCAGCTATATCATACAGACTCTGCAGCATTGCCAGAGATACAGTTGTCACTTTATCTCTGTCCTGCCATGGCCCTTGTCACCTGCATTATCAAAACACCAGGGTCATTCCTCAGGTTGCTGCCTGTAGATATGGCCATTAGTTCTGCTCCTGTGCTTACGGGAGAGAAATCCCAGGTCAGCGGAAGACAGAGAGACAGAGGAGTGAATGACATCCTATCCAATTACTTGTCACCTCTACACAGCCCGGTGCAGAGACTTGAGTAGACCACATGAGACAAGCAATTACACGGAAGAAGATTCTGATCACCGCAGAGGTATAGCGCTCCTCTGGCTGGCCCCCGCAGTAGTCTTCATGTCTTAAAGTGATACCGACTAAAGTACTGTGGCATTTATAAGTGTAAACACATTGATTCTCAGAGAAACCCTGGAGGGGTTTTCCAGCCTAAAATCAAAGTGGGATCTATATGTATAAATGAGATCTTATAGGAAATACAATATCTGCTTTGTAGATGAACTACCAGGTATCCCAAGGCCATTTAATAGAACAGCCAAACATTGATTTCAGGGAGAAAAAGCCTGTCTAGATTTGACCATGTGCATATTTAGCAAAACAGCGGGACATGCCACAATCACTATTAGGAAAAGATTAAATTACACCGGAATGAGATTTATTGTCAAATCTGAGTATAGAAAAACTAATGCCCTGCTGTGTTGTGCCGACATGACATTACACATAACTGAGTATCATTTGTCTGCCTGTTACATTTTTAGACATTACACCTTTCAGTTATGATGGCATTTTACTCACCAAGGTAATTTAATTAGTCAAGGCAGTTTTTAGGTAGCTTCAAGGTGCTATGCAGAGAAATTCAAACAACGTTATTCGAGGTTAAAACAGTAAAAGAGTAAGATAAATCTATATAGAAATAAAAATTTAAAAATATTAACAATTATATATACATGAAATAATACAATGATAACAAGGCTTGAGAACAGACCAAGCACCATCAGGCAGTTGGTTCCAGCACTGTGCTGCATAATTACTAAAAGCTGCTTCTCCTTGTTTGGATTTTGCCCTGGGCACCACCATCAGTCCACTCCCCAGTGATCTTAGAGGTCTCTCATGGTTATAAAGCTTGAGCATATCTCATATATTTAGGGCAAACTCTATGGTGAGATTTATAAATAATATGAGTTTAAAATGCATAATGTGGTTTACTGGCTGCTGGTGTAGAGATGTAAGAACTGGGGTTATAAATAGGCTTTCCTTTTGGTTTTGGTCAGAACACACTGAAGGTGCCTATCTTTGTAGGAAGCCTTGTTGGAAGTCCATTGCAGTAATCTATTTTGCTGGAGATAAAAGCATTAATCAGTTTTTCCAAATATTGTTTTGTCATAACATCCTTGACTATGTTTTAAGGCAATAAAATGTTGATGCTTTTACATTACTGTTGAAACTTTGGAATCAATTAAAATACCTAATTCCTAACCTGCTATTTTGCTTTTAGTGCCCGGCCCTTTACGTGAGCAGCAACCCTCTCATCTTTACTATAAAATGACTTCTCTTTTCCTTTGTTTAACTGCAAGACATTTTGAAACATCCAGTTTTTTATTTGCAAAAGTATTACATTTGGGTGTCATCAGCATAACTATTATAAGCAAGGTGGTTGTTCTGAAGGATGTGGCCATGTGGGAGCATGTGCAGGTTAGTGGGCTGAGAATTGACCCTTGAGCGACACTGAATTATGGTTCCCAATAGAGATTAAATAATCCTTGCCCTCCAAGTATGATTTTAAAATAGTTTTTTTTAAAAACACAGTTTTCCAGTCTGTATACAAGTATACTGTGATGGTATCAAAGGCTGCACAAAGACCTAAATGCACTAAAATTGATGTCTTGCCGCTATTAAAATGAAAATCATTTAAACCTTTAAAATACCTGTCCTGTGCTGTGATTGGCACAAAAACCTGATGGAAATGTATCAAAATAGTAATGTAAAATTAAGAAATGTGTTAACTGCCCTGTTCTATAATTTGGCCTAAAAAAAGATGAAGGGTTAGATATAACTGAAGGTAGAGGTATATATTTCGTTTTTTAATAAGGGCTTAAAAGCTGCAGTTTCAAAGTTGAAGGAAAGCTGCCAGACAGAAGTGATACATTCACTATGTTATGAACATCAGTTTCTAGTTAGTGGACAAACTGTCAAGACAACAAGTTGATGAATTAAGGTGCTGCACTCTCTGTTGGTGGGGCTAAACTTTAAAACAGAGTACAACAGAGTCTGACATGGAAATCAGATGTTGTAAACAAGTTTCCAATTTTTTAAACAACTAATTAAAGCTGTGTCTAGCAGTGTCACCATGTCCCCAGATAGTGGCAAGGGACAGGAAAATCAGCAAAAACCCCCACCCATTTTACACTAAAATTAAGAACTGAGCTCATTCACCACACTCAGTAAGTAGATAACCTATAATGACTTAGTCCAGGATCTATATCATGAAGGCAAGGAAACCCAGGGAAATGTTGTTCATGCCAGCTGTTTTTAATTATTTATCCACCCACCTTGTCTTGCCTTAACAGAAAGGAGCCTGTGTTTTAAAAAGCACCCATTTGAAACTCTCTGACAGCCCACTGCTGTGGGCAGGTTAGCATATACAAAGTAGAAACAAAGACAAATGTGATTCAAGCAGTGACCTGGAAAAAATATATCAGGCAGAGAATAAGAAATGCAAGCTTATTCTGTGCATATGCAGTCTTACACATGACTTTTTCAAGCTACCAGTGAGCAAAGGTTTCGCTTCACTTACAGGTTGGTATGCTTCATTACTGCACTATGGCCTCAAACCTATGGCTTTACCACACATTTATGCTGAATTCACAGTTCAGTTTCATAGTTTTACATACATATTAAAATAAATACTGAAATAATGTGTCGCTGGATATAGACTGATCATGTCAAATACTGTACTTCTACTGTATTTATTTTTGTTGTCTTATCTCTAATTGATGTTAGTACTATATTGTGTGAAAAAATCACTGACTTAAATGACACAGAAAGAGCCTGCATGCATTTCATATTGCTTTTCACACAGTGGTTTACAGAGGTTCAACTACATATACAGGAGCCTGAGTGTTCAAAGCTCTGTAGGTAAGAGTGAGAATTTTAAAGTGGATCCTATATGCAACAGGGAGCCAGTGAAGAGACCCGAGTAAAGGGGTAATGTGGGATAAGTCTGTTTGATCTAGTGAGTAGTCGTGTAGTGGCATTCTGGATTGCCTACAGATGATTAAGAGCACACATACTAAGTGAGGAGAAATGTGTGTTACAGTAGTCAGTGTGAGATGATATGAAGGCATGTGTAAGCATCTCTAGCTACAGTTGAGATTATAGATCTCAGTTTACTGATATTTCTTAGGTGGAAGAAACTAGATCTGGTCAGCAGCTATTAACTTTTCATGCATTCATCATATACTGTATTTTGTGGTGATGCCTTAGGTTTGTTGATATGCTGTATTAAGGTACTGCTACTGTAACACAACTTAGTGGTTGATCAATATCTCAATGTTTGAATCAGAAGTTCTCTGCTCTGATCCGGATGCTAACGTATATCACTATCAGTGTGTTTGTGCATAGTGACTGTCAGTGGAATACAGGAACCATATCAGCGTTTAGTTATATCAGAAGCTGCTGAATTGCCACCTTCCATGATTGCTTATAAATATGGATCAAAATGACAGTTTTCATTGGCATATTCATGCAGCCAGTCACAGTATTTTGTTGTTTGTTTTGCTCTGGCTGAAAATATCCCCAGAAAACAGAAAGTGAATATATCAGTAAGGGCATTGCTTCCTTATGAACTCTGTTATTTCTTGTGGGTTTACCTTACAGTGTTGTTTGACTGCTGTGCAATTTAAAAACTGTCCTTGCCCCACACTGTGATAACTCTCTGAAGGAATCATGCTAATACTGACTAAAGATGATTGATTATTCACTTAGGAGTCTTCATGCTGGTATTAAAATTATCCTCTTCATGATTTACCACACTATTGATTTGAGATAAATCAGGGCAGAGGAGCTTGTATGGTTTTTACAGTACAGATTTTGAGAATGGCTCTTTGAGCCGTCACACCTGGTGAAATCAGGCTACAAACTTTGGATCAGTCCCAGTCTGTGTATTTATTTGTTTGTCCTTTTATCAAGCAAAACATCTCGGTCACTACTAATATGATTTTCATTAATGGAAGGAGAAGAGTCTCATTGCAATGCTCATTTTAAAATGACATTGTTTGTCTGAAGAGGGGTTTGCATTACAGTGCTTATTTGGTTAGTTACTGATTGGCCCAAATGGGGATTACATCACTCAGTGGGCACAACATGTGTTAGTGTTGTCTCGTTTATACTGCTGGCCATTCAGTTAGCGACTAGGCATTCAAGTAGGTCTGGCACTGGTGCTGTAGGGCTGAATGCTAAATTTTAACAAAAGCCCATTGGGGCCATGTGTATAGTATTGCAGCCCCAGGGTACGTAATTCATTAGTGCGGGATATTGAAGCTGCATTTGATGCTTTGCCTTGGGATAGTGCAAGATGCAATAAGTATCTCATTGTCAAGCCAAAATACAAATACTATAATGCATTCACTTATTGAGCATTTATGTAAATGTATGATTTATATTCAAGCAGGAAGGTCAAACTTCTCACTGTAGTTGCTCATTCTTTTTATTATCACACATTATTTTGAGCTGCAGGTTATGGGTGTTTTTTTGTCACTTAATTTACTTGTGAAATGTCCTCAGGCAATGAGTTTTAACTCCTTTTGCTCACATTTCACAAATTTCCTTCTAACCTGCTACATAAACACTTGCTTAAAATGAGCTGATTCAGGCCTTCTGGAGATGGATTGACTGCCTGATGATAATCTGATGAATTTCTGCATATATGAATGTTGTAATTGAGGATGCACCTCGCTGCTCATAAATTACAACTGATGGAAGTGTGGCATGGGGGACGGCTCTGTGCATAATGAGGCTCAGTGGCATAGGTATCATTTAATTAAAAAGTGTTGTGACAAAAGACGCATGTATCCAAAGAGTCAAACTAAACTCAGGCAAGTTAAAGATGGATGGAGAGTAAACTCAGCAGATGTTTTTAAGGAAAATGCACAAAAAGCTGCATCGCAGAAGGAAAGATATTATGTGCTCTCTGTATACGCCACTGTAGTAAATCACCAAATGAATGTTTTTTATGCAATTCCATCTAAAGTGTTAAGTAGATACACACATCAATATTATCAGTAAGTGCTTCAGAAGCACTTTGTGTCTGTTTCTTATGATACATTCAGGAAGTTTGCATAGCTAAAAAACATTTCACTCTTTCATTACAGAAGCATCTTTGGGCAAGCAAAATCCAGCTGTTTGGGTTAAAGTTAAAGCTATACAGCTAAACATTGCACATTAACAGACGCAAAATGGTGGCATGTAGTTGGAAAGTTTAGTACCAAGAAATCCTATAAGACTTTACTGACCTGACTCTGTGATGCTTTTACCAAATGTAATTAAAGTGACTAGAGAGGCAAAAGATTTAACAGTGGTGAGTCCAGTTTTGTCTTGACGGAGCACTGCTCGCTGCTGTTTAAGAGACAGTTTACTGCTTTGCTATTTGCTTCTTCTTTGTCTCCGTCTGTCTGGTTTCAGGGCATAGTGGAGATTGCTTTTGTTGTGTTACTTGTTATTGTCGTACAGCTTTGCTATCATTCGTCCAACTTAAGGGTTGAACTGAACACTGCTAAAAAAGAGAATACGTATTCAGTCACGCTACACCGGCTAAATTTAATTTCTGTCTTTTCCTGTATTGTAGTGAAGTCTGCTCTCGCCAAGTCAGTTTTTTTTTTTCTTATACCAGGACGTTAATGGAATAGTAAATATAGCAGGGGCCCTTGGGGGTACCAGAGCCCCCTAGAGGTGTAAGCATGGCGAATGAAGGAGCTGTGGGTGACTGGTTCCTCCTGAGGGGCTGACAGATGCTGATGCTGACAGATCGAGAGAGTGATTATTCAGAGCTTTGGAGATGAACTAGTGCTTGTGTTAGCTGGCTCCCCTGGCAGCGGAATCACTCCCAATCACCCCTCCATAAATCATGTAACACGTATCCTGGCACAGTGTGAAAACAGCACCATTGAGCAGACGTGGTCACACTGATGAAAGAGTGGTTATCATGAAAGAGTGCCATCAGTGACCACAAGAGCAGTGTACTTAGCTCAGGTCTTTAGGCTCAGCTGTGAATTGCTGCTCATATCTTATTTTTGTGAAAGGCTTTTCATGTCTATTTTAGGGTGTAACCCATATAAGATTTTTTTTGGTCTTGTCAGCTTTGACGGAATTGAGAACATCTCTTTAAGCACATTACAGAGCAGAAATGTTGATGGTTTATGACTAAACTTTTTGAAATTAAATTTGACTGATATCTACTGTCTAATGTGCCTAATTAAAATGTTTTCATATGTTTTCAAGCTGTGAGTGATCTTGCACAGTCTCTTCTCTTTTCTGACAGAAACAACATGTCTCCCCTGTTCAAAGTGCTTCAAGTGCCTTTGAGTTTGAGCTCTGGTTTAAGCCGATGTGAACTGCCAGGCTATTTGCTTACAAACTATGAATTCAAACTAACACAAAATCATGTTAGTTCAGTATAATACAACATGTTGCAGCCTATATATGCACACACACATACATAATGATTAATGAAAATATGCAGAGTAGTCAGTGGTACATAATGTAGTTAGAATCAGAACACATTTGCAGTTTAAATTGCATATTTATTGGTAAAGGTCCACTTTTGGCAATGCATGTAGTTGAAACAAGTTATTTTTATTTTTAGCTGCTTTCAGCTATTTTCAGCTATTTTTGTTTGTATCTAATTTTTATGCAGCTCATTTTCAATGCAGCATATATTGAATAATATTAATATAATATTTAACATTTAGCTGCAGCGTGAAAATAGAAGAAAAAAATATTATAATAATTGTTGTATTTTTAGTTTGCATCACATGCATACATCTGCTGGAATACAATATGTGTAACACTGTGTCATTGCTGCACCTCTTTATGTTAATTTGTAAGTCCTAAGTCCTGAAATTAAACTAATGGAAAAATCATTCATCTAGTTTCTAGTGTAAAATCTTTTTAAAGTAAAGTAATACAATTATTGTGATTTCATTTGAGCTTTGTCATTGGTTTGTTGAGTCTTCTGTACTGTACTTGCTTTAAAAACAAAGTGAGCCTAAGACTAAAAGATCATATGAGCATAATGATGTTAGTTACACTGTAAGTCCCCATTAACATTGCAAACCCAAGTTGAATAAACTCAATGATGTGCTTCGATGAACTATGAAACAATTCAGCAGTTTGAAATATTGACCCCTTAAGCAGAAAACAACAGCTCTAACGCAGTGTTGTCATGTCGCTGATTGGCCAAGGAACAAAGTGTTAACAACAGATTTCTCTGGCAGGAAAAGGCATAGAATAGTTTCAGCAAGTTGTCATTCGAAAGCAATTTAGGAAGCTGTAGGATCTCATTATTACATCAGTTTAATTCCAATTAGAATAAATGAATCAAATTATCCATTTCATAGCATGTGGCAAAATAAGTGGATGAGAAGCAAACGTGACCGACGCAAATCATATCAGTAAATTGATTTCATTTTTTTCTTTTTCTTTTGAAAATGAGGACAAAAGGTCATACACTAAATTAACAGGGCTCAAATCAGTTTTTGGATTGGGTTTTATGAATCACAAATTAATTTAGCATTTTATAAAATTGCAATTTAATTAGCCTTTTTTAATAACCTTAATCTACATATTCTGCAGACATTAGCACAACATGCAACAGTGAATCTTGGTATATTCTGATATAAATCTGAGAAGATAGAAGAGTAGACTTAGATTCAAGTCTTAACCGAAAGGCATGGTCAATGAGAAAAATCAACCTCATAAAGGAAGCAACTAAAGAATCAGTGCACATGACAACCAGCTCTCTGTGAAGTTTTACTTTCCAAATGTAATCTTATTCAGCCTCTTGTTAACTAAATTGTCTTAGGCTATAGTTTGTTTTGTGATGTTTTCATGTGTGTATGAACAGTCTGGTAGCTATTCACTGCAACATTTAGTACAAACCAACAGCCAGCCTGTTGATTTGAACCTTCTTGCTGGGAGGCGACAACCTCCTCTATTTGTCACTTTAATACTTATTCTAATTTAACACTGTTTTATTTATTCATATGGGGAACAGTTCAGCTTTATTTTCTTTTCAGATGGATTAAATTAACTGAAATACAAAAAGTTCTATTCAAAATCTAGCTTTTTTTGAGTGTCATATCGTCTGTAGACTTGAAAGTGGCTGTGAAAAGTTTGGAGTTTCCTTTTTCACAGAAATAGAGGCTGTGGTCACCTTGAATTCATGTACGTATTACATTTTAAGCTGCAATTTGATGGCCATGCAAGTTTTCACAATGGGAAAAAGGTATCAGCAATTTTGTTCCCTCTGACCACAGCGTATTTCTACTTTGCAGTATTTGTCGGAGGTGGAAAATGACTGTGCTTTAGTCACACATACTTTGATGTTGCCAGTAGTGACTGCCAAGTGTGGTTCTGTTTCACTCAGTGAGAATAAACCACATCATCACTCAGATATGATAGCGAAAAATGAAGTTGTCTCTCTCTTTTAAAACACAACTATGTGCAACATCTATTGGACATTTCATGAGGAGTGAGAACAGGTTTTTGCACCTTTGTGAGAGTAGTTTAACTTGGCTGCTTAGTTATTTTTAGTCGTTTAACACTAAGCCCTAAGCTTCAATAAACACTATGACTGATCATAGTTCAGAATTTGTTATACATAATGTTACCAGAAGAGAACCATTTATTTATAAGGAACATGTAGTTGTGACAAATGGATCAAACAACTGTTAGTTCACCACTACGCTATTTTTGAACTTTGCATAATTGTATTGACTGAATCAACTGTCAGAACTTGTGAAATATGACTTTTGAACTGTAAGTTGATAGAACTTCCTAAAGCTATCAACATACAAAAAAAAGGGAAAAAATTCTCTTTGGATTTGGATTTTTGCTCTGTACACTCAAAATGATTTGATAATGGGAATTGTCACATTATTATTACTACTATATTATTATGTTTCTCCCTTTTTATAGAGAGAAAATCCCTTACTGCCGAATTTTCTTTTAAGACAGGTCCTGATTGTATTCTTAAATTATTCCAGCCAGCAGTGGTAATTGCACATTAAGATAACTCATGTCCTTAGTGTGCTGTGAGGAAAGAGTCAGACCACAGCAAAATGTCATACATGTCTTTGGTTGGTTTGGGTTATTTTAAGTAAAAATCAATAGTCTTTCCTCAAAAAATCTATAAAAACCTTCTATGCACATGTCTCATCTTTGCAGGCAAGATGCTTTCACTGTTGAGGAGGTAGCGTTATTGAGAGATTGAGATTAACACTAATTTATTAAATCCAAACCGTATATTTCTCAATATATTGCTGGATTTAAAGACTTAACAGCATTTCAGCAAAGTTACCTCACCGAACAGTAACTGGTTGCACAGCTGTCTATGTCTTACATAGCCTAAGATATTGATCAGTTTGGGAAGAATTGCCCTAGTGAATCTAGTCATTTGTGACTGAGAAACTAACCTTTTTGATATTGATGACCACCAGTGGTTTGATTACTTTGTGTTCCTTTATTCCTTTCTTCCTCAGTTCATGAATAAAGCAATCATGGAGGTTAAGTGAATGGCCTTGAATTCTGCTTGATTGCAAGCTGCCAGATAGCTGCAATTTAAATCATCATTTTTTTTCTAAAGCTCCAGGTTTTAATGAAAATGCCCTCCGTGTGTCTTCTCTTGGTTGCAGGCCAGTGGGGTCAGTGTATCGGGGAGGAGTGTGGTTCTGGCGGGGTCCAGACGCGGACAATATGGTGTGTCCACATGGAGGGCTGGACTACCCACCATACCCACTGCCAGCACATGGACAAGCCAGAAAGCCAGCGGCACTGCTTTAAGGTTTGCGACTGGCACCAGGACCTTTTTGAGTGGGAGGTATCAGATTGGGGAGGCTGTGTTCTTGTCCCTTACTTTTCCAACGAGCTCACACTGAGGACGGCTGAGTGCATTACAGCACAGCATGGCATCCAGAGGCGCAAAGTTCACTGTGTACGCACTTCAAACCGTACCACAGTTACCTCAAGGATATGCGAGTTCTTTTCCCAGAAACCCCCTGTGGAGCAGGCATGTCTCATCCCCTGCCCCCAGGACTGTGTAGTTTCAGACTTTACCTCCTGGTCAAGTTGCAGCAAAACCTGTGGTGCTGGCCTGCAGCATCGGACTCGACATGTCCTGGCCACACCAATGTATGGAGGTGGAAGCTGCCCCAACCTGACAGAGACCAGGACTTGTTCTAGCCCTGTTGACTGCCCTGCTGGGGAGGGTGAGTACCAGTACAGCCTTAAAGTCGGGGCCTGGAGTGCGTGCCGACTACCCCATCACAAGGATACCCTGTTAAGTGGTAGGACCACAGTGGACTTCTTCTCCAATGAGAACAACACAGTTACATTGCACACACACGTGTCTCATCACCACTCCCATAACCACCACCACCACCACCAGCATGCACACAACAAATACCCTATGTCATGGGAACTGGAGGTGGGATATCAGACCCGACAAGTCCGCTGCACAAGGAGTGACGGCCAGAATGCAATGCTGAGGTAAGCCAATCACAAATGCTGCAAGGTGCTGCACCTTTCATACAGCGAGAATAAATAAGATGAAGCTAAAAAGTGGGAAATAAACACAGTGAAAAATAGTGTATTTCTTAAGGTCCAAGATAAGCCCAAGATTATAATGAAAGCAAGGTGGCTGTGTGAAAAGAGCTGGTTTGTAGCTGTCTGGGGAACAGACCTGTACAGATAACTGGATTTGTCTTACATTAATCTCTTCATCCACTGGTGTAGCATAAGAGGTGAGTTGTAAAAATTGCACTGTAGCTGAATGTGGGTGTCAGGTGAAATAGTCCTAATTGATTTGATTGTTTTTATGGTTCCTCCACACTATTGTTTCGTAACATGACAGGGACATGATAAATGGTCATCCCCTCACGATCCCAGTGGGTCATTTTCTTCATGCGGAGGTGTATTCACGGAGACAAAATGGTTTTTATCGATGGCAGTTATTTATTCAATTATAGCTAGATTATGTGAGAGCTGGTGTTTCACCAGCAAATTAGCATGTCGGTGAGGCACTATTGTGCTAAATGTCAAGTGCTGCTCCCCTCCTGTCCCTGCTGTTTGAGCTAGCCCTGGTATTTGAATTTGATAAGAATGGATTTTTCTGCACATGCTCGCACAAAAAGCAAGAACTTACATACACACACACACACACACACACATACACAAACGCATCCATACCTACACATACAGAAATAATCAACATTCCATCTTGTGCTTTCTTTTCAAGGAGAGAGAAAATCATTGCATGCATATTATATTGACTAAATGCCACTAAACCATCTGCTTGGTGTAAAGTGACACTATTAGCTGACAGTTTTAATCAATTGTCGACTGCCATTCATGGAGGCGTTGGTAACCACTTATCACTAATATCCTGTTGGAATGATGCATTTTTATTGTTTGACATTTCTTTAAAATGTATAGCCATGAGCAGTGCATTGCAATTGCACACAGCTAAATAAAATCTAAGCAGCGGCAGCTTTAGGGAGTTTGGATGTAGTGAGTTTTGTTTGTCCCATGTCATTTGGATGAAGGGGTAAGCCCCTTCATCCAAATGACATTGGACATGAAATTGGTTGTCTTGTTATGTGTTTGATATTAGCATGTTATTATCCCTGACAAAGCACACAAGGTTCACTGGCTTTATGGCTTGAGTGTGAAGGGACCATTTACAGTACAATGCCTGATTAGCATGGTATTTACTAAGAAGCTTTTGAATATGGATTTCCCACCTGAGTTCTGCCTCATTCTGCTTTTCTAATTACAGCCTAATTACAAACTAAAATTCTAAAATGAGCATTGTACTCACATCTTAATAACCTAACTAATTAAATTGTCCAAATTAAACAATGGGAGCTGTAATTACATGATTAATGCACTTGTTCCATATTTTTAAGTGAGCATATCAGCTCTTTGTACAATTTCTGTAAAGGCCGACTTTATGTCGGAGACCTATGTTATTATTGTGACGTATAATAGCATTGGATATTGTCTTTATCAAAAAATCAAGATCCTAGCAGATGGTCATTTTTACTTCCTAAAATCTGTCAACCAACCTACACCTGTCTGTCTGTCACTTGTCAGTTTTGTTCCTTAACACTAAGTAACTCTATTCTCAAACTGTGATCGGGATCTTATGAAAAAACGGTTGTCGCAATTGTACTATTTTCTTCTTTAACTTCTTTTTTCTTCGTCATCTGCAGTCTCTGTGTCAAGGACAACTCCCCCCTGACCTTTCAGGCATGTGTGATGCCCAAAGACTGTCAGACATCTGATTGGTCATCGTGGAGTCCCTGCTCGAAGACCTGCCGGTCCACCGACCTGTCTCCTGGTTACCGCCTCCGGTCACGGATCATGACGCAGATCCCAGTCGGAGGGGGGAAACGATGTCCTGCCCTTGAGGAAAAAGAAGCTTGCAACATCATAGGAGATTTACTTCCAAACTGCCCCAGGTAGAGTGATGGTTATCTAATTTTGATCTCACAGTCATCAAAAACAAAAGCTCTGTTCATGTGCAATCTCCTGATACAGATGTGTATGCATAAATTGTCAAAGTCTAAAATCAAATAATGGTTTTTAATTTAGCTTCTCTGAGCTTTTTCACCTGAATGATTATGAGAGAAAGCCTAGAGGCTGCAAATATTCATGATCTCACTATTGAATTACTTTGTGCATATTTTTTGGCATTGCCTCAATTACCTTGTGACAACTACAATAACCACTTGTACTGTTGGGAGTTCCGGACCCAATGGACTTAACATGGATGACAGTGTTTGACAGAACCCCATTGTTTTAGGAACGTTTGAGTTAAGATAGGTTTTTGCCTAATATTACATGCAGTAAACAAAGTAATCAATAGAGAATTATTTTCCCTGCTGGTAGATTTTGTTTTATTTGCTAACTCTACACGGAGTGCCTGAGAGCAGAGGATTTACATGATTAGGGAAAACTCATTACGGAAATTAAGCATTTGATAGATTACTACAGGCTGTTGTTCTGGTAAACTCCTCCAATAATATTGCTTTATGCACCACTGCATTTTTCATAGTTGAAACCAAACATTTGTTTAGAAGTTCTGAAATCAAAATAACCATGCCTCCCGCCTCCTGACATACTGGGAGAGAGGCTCTTGCCAGAAACTGCTCTTGCTAATTTGTCTTTTGCTTTGCATAGCTTTTCTGAAACAACTGGCACCACTGTGTGTAAACTGATTCTTTATCTTTTTTTCAATTGTCTCTGAATGGATTGAAGCTTCGTTTCTGAAAATACACAAACATGACACACCTGCATACTTTCTAAGACATATCAGAAAGGTACTCCAGCAGTGACTCCATTCAGTTGTTGTATCCTTGTTTGCATTGAAAATATGTTTGCATGTCTGTGTCAGGTATGTGTGGAGGACCACTGACTGGGGAGAATGTCGCATCCTTCCCTTACTGAGCCAGCAGGACCGGCGGCTTGCTAACATCAGTATTCTGTGTGGAGGGGGGATCCAGAGCAGGAAGACCTACTGTGTTCAAGTCCCTGATGACTCAGCACCACATCACAGGAAAGAGGGTAAGAAAATGCGCCTTCATCACAGTTGACCCAGGGCTCGCTGGAAGCCCATGGTGACTTAAGAGATACACCATGAATAAATTCCAGTAAACTCAGTGGTGTGTTTTGATATAAGCTGTGAGCATAAATTATTAAAGTGAAAGTTAGCAGCAGAGCATTATGTTGGTTATGCAGGCAAAAAAAAACAATCATAAAGAAGCTGTGTTGCTGTATAAAGTACGTTCAAAGTGCAAGTAGACAATAAGGATTATTGTTTTATTCAGACTGTGTTTTCTTGAGCTACAATATACTGTAGCTAAGGTTTTGAGCAGCAGGGACCCACTACTCTGCATGTGAAATAGCTAATTTTACCTCTAAAGGTTTAAAGTTTTTTTTCATTTCAAGCAAATGCGAGAAATTTATCTTTTGGTGCAGCATCAATAGTATTTTTCTGTTTTAAATAAAGTGTTTGCACTTTTTTCATGTTGAGAACCTGCAAACCACAAAACAGCATGAAAAGGAATTGATAGCAGTTGGCACTGGGTTTAAACTGTTTGCCTGGCATGTATATAATTATGCAAATAAAAGAAAATTAAAGTTATAGTTTGACATTTTGGTAAATATTCTTATTTGCTTTCCTACTAGATATATGAAAGGATTGATACCACTCTCATGTTTGTATGGTAAATACAGTACAACAGCAACTGGTTAGCTTAGCTTAGCACAAAGACTGGAAAAACACAGCTAAGCTTGGCCTGTCCAAAGGTAACACAGTCGGACTTCTGGCACCTCTAAAGCTCACAACCCCCCTGGTTGTACGGGGTTACATTTCCTGTATTTTCTGGAGTTCTGACAATGCTGGTAGGTAGGTTGCCAGGGAACCAGCGCAGACACCAGTTAGTGTCTACGCCATGCCAAGAAATCGTTATTATGCTCACAGCCTCATGAGGCAGCGATGTTCACACCAGAAAATAACTGAGCAAGACACTGAAGAAATTACTTGAGATGAGCACAGCAGCTTTGTTGCTGTCACTGTGTGCATAGGTGAATAAGAGGTTCTGTAAATGGCTTCTTCCTGCTCAGGTTGAAAAGTGCTATATTAAGAAAATTACCACTGATCATGAACAGTGGCAGTCTCTGTCCTTATTATCCTTGAATAAAACCACAATCAGTGAATGTATATAATGATTGATGAAGATGATTATAAATTTTACCTTCAATATAACAGTCACAGGAAAATCTTTATTTGGCTTCTTTGTGAAAATACCCTTTCCTGGAGTGCACTAGAAGATGTTTGTTAAAAACAATCAATATGACTAATACAACTCATAGTTAAGGCCATTATTATTGTCTAAGCCCTATCCCACTGTTTATTTTCTGCAAGTCAAGATAAAGCATTTACACATATGCATCAGGAGTAAGAGGACCAACAGCTGCCTGGTGTGCTTTGGTCATCACAGCAACTAGCTTGGTGCAAGATTTCATAAGATTCATAGTTGAGACGTGGTGGAAATGTCACAGAAAACACCACAAGATACAGTAATTCCTAAACTCTGCCACTGTAGTCACACATGGATAATCTAATACACACAAAGTCTAATTTCTTTAGTGTTTTCAGTCTTACCTCCTTTTCCAATTATTGTTAGTGCAGGAAATCTAACCGACTAAATCACTTTGATGTGGGGGTGGACACAGTAACTTGAACACCTAGGATTGCATTATATTGTACAAGCATCTGTGTAATTGTGCCAGGCCTGGATTGTAGGGGAAAATGGGCATATTCACTAAACAAGTAAAATAGTTTTATGAGTTTGATAAATATGGCTGATGCAGCCTTGCAGGGCACTGTGTTTTCACATTAAATCAAATATCAGTATAGTATTAAAGGGGATGAATTAGTTTACTTTGAACATCAGGCAGGACCTGCTCATCCCTCCCCCTGTGAATTATGCTTATTTTATTATGCATTATGTTGGTATCATGCAGATTTAACAAGCTGTAATAAAATATAGACAGGTGGCATAAGATAATAAAGTCAGTCAATATAGATAATTCAAGTTATAAAAGAAGTAAGTTACTGTTAATCAAAAGGAGAACCACATTTCATTTTGTGGTTTGACAGCCAGTTTAAGCTTGGCAGGGAGATGGTAATTGTGCAGCCAAACTGCTTCTTCTTCTTTATAAATAAATCGCCTGAGAAGGACGACGACACAGCTACTGAGGGACAGGAGGGCAAAGTTAACTGAACTTTTCCTGAGAGTTATGGAGACTTATTTCGGACAGGGTATTTAATCTCAACACTTTTGCATAGAGACTTAAATGTGTCAGATTATCAAAAACAATTTGTAATGTTTTTGATCAAATTGGTCCATGATTTAAGTGAAACTATTTCCACTTTTAGACAATTTTATTTAGGATTGTACACCTGCTTGTCTTTATAACATTTGCCTTTTCTGTAAAAATTAAAAAGTCCTATTTACTGCTTATGTACAATATATGCACTGTGCAAATAAATTGCATTCTGTTTTGTTTTGTTTTAGTCACTGTACCATGATAACATGAATGAAAACCTGTCACTTATGTTATTCTAATAACACACAATTATCAGTCAATTGGGACAATAGTAGAAATGCAAGATTTTTACATATCATTATGATAACCACCATGTTGGACATAGTAAAAAAGTATGTTGCATATAGTTTATTTTTCTTTGGAGGTAAAATTATGGATGGTATCTATTGTAATGTCCCTGGGTCTCCCCTAAACCATATCAGCTTAGCTTGTTGTGAGGCCTTATATTTATTTGCTGCTCTCAACTATGTATTAAGGAAGGCACTGCTGTGTTTCCACTGTTGCACTGCTGCACTTGGCCATGGCCATTTTAACTTGATGCAACAGATATAGACACAGCAAACCTTAAAAACTTGTTACAGTACGGCACTTTGACCTAACCTCTTTGCAAAGTACTTATCGTACGTATAGATTTAGTATAATGTAAACAACCCAGAACCAGATTACTGTTGGTAAATGCATTCATATGAACAGAATATGAGAAGGCATGAAAAATTAGCTAAATGTAGGAATCACCAAGGCAACCAGTTTTACTGTGTGTTTATGAACTCCAAATGGCTGTGCTAAAAAGTAATGCTCTTTCACAAAATAATAATTAAAAAAATATATTTTAGTCTTAAAAAATCAATCATTACAAGAAAAAACTAGGAGCACATGCATACCAAGTATTTCATTTATCTTTTTAATTAAGCACAGTGGGTATTTTTTCATGGCTTTCAACTATAAAGTTCTCTTTTGCAAATCATAGTCTTTCCTGCCTAATAAACATAACCATTTGTTTAATAATAACATATTCATTTTGCCTCATCCATATTGTATTTTGTGTGCCTACTTGATGTGCACTGGGTGGCTTCATTTCTTAGCCGAGGAGTTTTGGCAGTAGCTGTGGGATGCCCCTTTAACTCAGCAGAGGTGTATTTGGACATATGAACATGAATATGTTAGCTGAATGAAATCAATGAGGGCAGCTCTTTGAACCAATGGATGTGAGGGACAAAGATCAATACGTAATATGTAATATTTACCTTTACGTGACCTGCACAGCTTTAGCTAATGTAAACAGATGTATTCCTGCACTATGGATAGCTCCTTGGTCTGGTAATGTGGAGAACAATTTGCTCCTGTTGGCAGTCCACTGCAGTAATGCAATTGACAAAAACAAGTAACCACAATTTGGAGAACAAAGCAGAGAGATCTGTACTATGCACTGTATGAATGTGTTTAAGCAAGCATCTCATTTTTACAAAGGAGATCAAAAACCATGTAAATTACTTTTCGTAAGAAGACAAAATGTACAATGGACATTTAGTGAATTCCTCTTTGGGCTCTCATTTAAATGGAAATTTGCCACTCAATGATGTGCGGAGGTGCATCAAAATGGAATATTAGATTGAATAAATCCCTGTGTTGTGGACAGGCAAAAAATGCCCTCTCATTCTATCTGAGAGACTAATGTCAGAGCCCATTACAGGTGGCTGAGCTTTCGGAGCTTTTCTACAAATGATACCAGCCATGCTTAGCAGTGAATTGGTTATACCGTGTCTTGCCTTAATATCTCCCTGTTCAGCTCCTGTTTACTCCCTTAGCTGGCCGCTGCCCTCTATTTAATATTCTCCTGAGCCAGGCATGGGATGAGAGGAGCAATTTTCTTTCTGTTATTTTTTATTTTCTACCTTTATTTTTTACTCCACAATAAGCATTGCTAAACCTTCCCTGCTTCTCATCACAGTGTACAATATCTGAAGCTGTAGTCTTTACCAATAAATATACTACTGTCTTCCAAATCAGGACTAAATTACTTCCATACTTTTCATCCAGCGACACTGATGCTTCCTCATCTTCTTCACTCTCTTCACAGCATCCAGCACATATTTCTGTTTACATTCCAATTCCAAACTTATTACCTGACAGAAATTGCACACACACAACAGACACACACACAAACTCACACACACTCCATTGGTGCCTGTGTGTGGCTGAGCTTGACTTAAGCCCGGTATATCCCTGCCTGTGTTCCTTTTGTTTGTTCAGTGTCCAGGCCTGTAAATGCCAGGCTATGCGCTGGTGAAGAGCCCCCCTCGGCCGTCCAGCACTGCTCCATCCCTTGCCAGCACCACTGCCTGCTCTCCCAGTGGTCACCCTGGGGTGCCTGCCTTCATGACAACTGCAAACAACCACAGGGAAAGAAAGGTATGATGGAGTATGATGGAGGCTTTGGCTTTTGAAAGATTTGCAGGACCGCATGTAAATTTATCAACAGTGTAGAGAAAAGACATGATGAATGTGGATGCCAATGATTGCTGTGGTCGTATGATTTCAAAGTTCTAGAGATTTAGTAAAAGTACAGCAGTACTGTGCAATGAATAGTTTGATAAGGCTGCATGGTCACATCAAAAGAGCACAGTGTTAGCTAGCACTTGTTATTGCCAGCTAGTTAATGTGCAAATTAAAAGGATGATCGCTGCTGTGACAAGATGTAACAAGCTATATTCTTTTAAATGCCAAAAATATTGTTTCAAGATATATCCTCCTTTAAAATGTCTCGAAAAGCAGAATACTGTTCCCCTCAGAATCCAGAATCATGTTTGACAGATGGACGGACAGAGGGATGGACACATATCCAAAAGATAGTACAGATAGCTAGCTAACAAGCTGATATGATTTAAAACTGAAACTGCTAATTGCACAGATGGACCAGTGGTGATATCATAAGCACCCAGTCAAAAAGCAATTATCTGCTGAGTTATATTGCAGATAGCCATGTAGTACATTTACAATCAGCTGTTCACAGCAACTGTTGCTTAAGAGTTGACTAGTTTCAGTATGGGCAACAAGGGACTTTAGACTTTGTCAATGGTTTGGCAACACTGAAACTGAAAGAGAGAAAGCTATTGAGGCTGACGGAGGCTAGGAGAGAGAGTGACAATGCAAGAGAGCGATGTTGTCAGAGCAGGAGAGAGAGGCAGTATATGTTTGAATCCTAAATTGTTTGTTGATAAGCGGCTGACTGAGAGGAAGTGTGCTCTGGAGGAAGGCAGTACACATAAACCACAGCAGACGAAAGACAGAAAGAGAGCACACCTGTAGTTCTGCTCTCAGTCCCCAGGAGGGTGAATGGAGAATCAGCAGACAAGATGCTTCCTGTCTGTGTGTGTATGTGTGTGTGTGTGAGAGAGAGAGAAAGTGTGCTCAAGTATTCAGCGTGCTCGTGCTGTCTGAATGTTCTTGTCTTTTTTCACAGGTGAACGCGTGTCATATCTGACTGCTTTAGAGAGGCTACGCAGTGTGTGTGTGTGTGTGTGTGTTTCAGTGTGAGGCACTGGCGGTGCTGTTACTGCGTTAGCGCTGTGCTAAAAGGGCAGCATGACCTCGCCCCTGCTGTGAGTAAATGTGCATGAAAGCCCCCCGGGGAGCGACTGAAGTGTGGATTGTTCAGGTCAGTGCCCACACTCTCCAACGCTGGATCTCTATGGGATGAGCCAGCTCCTCTCACAGACAGTGTCATTAATATATTTCAAGGAGTGGAAAACGCAGCACATGCTGTTTTGCACAAGGCTCTCTAGTGGCATACTGTCTTTTGATGGCATTCATAAAGATCCACAGCCCACAGCAGATAGAGTATGAAACCAATAGAAAATCACTTTCAGAGAGCTCTGTTGCCTGCGAAGCAATGAACAGTTATTGAGTAGTCGGCATTGTTATGATCCAAGTCGTTTGCCTGTGGTCCTTGGGCTGCAGAGAATTTCTTGCTCCTTTTGAATGTGCACTTAGCCTTTATGTTTCACAACATCAGAATAAACTGTGATCCGTTTCTAACTGAAAGACCCGCGGGATCCAAGCGCTCAGGTAGAAGAGCCAACCAGCCAAGATGCTTATGCCGCCCCAGCTTGCTCTCCGGAAAATTACAAATTTAAATTGCCTCGCAGTAGCTTTATGTGCTTTTCACATTTTTTTCATGTTATCTTGGCCTATCACATTTTGCAGCTATGTTGGAAAATGAATTGAGCATGGGAGGTCACTTGATAGAATTTTAGCAATGCCTTAACTAGAAGTCACGGAGCTGAAGGGAGCAGTATGTCTGAATAACAGTGTGTTGAAAATCACTGGATGGCCCTTGTTTCCCTGAAATAAACCTGGTATGACCAAGAAACCTTTCAATTATTAATATCCATGGGGGCATGCCCACGCCAAATTGTTTTTTGTGGTTTGGATGTGAATAGCAGTAAGTGCTGTGGGCAATACTGCAATCGATCCATAGTCTGTTTGCTGTTCAAGAGCACACTCGGGCAGCACCACGGATCAGACTCCTGAACTGGTGCCTCACACCAGTAGAGGGTCAGGGGATGTAATTTGTAGAGTGGGTATCCAGGGGTTAGACAGGTCCACCTGTGGAGGGAAAGAATGTGGAACCTTTCTGCCAAGTGTCAGAGCTGCGGTAAAATGAGTATGGCTCCAAAAGAAAAGCTGCTGCTGTTCAAGTGTCGTGGACATTTACTGGGGGAGCTGCTGGAGCCTACAAAAAGCATTTTCATCCTACCATTTTTCATCTCCAAGAACATTTTTCTATGTCATCAGGGAATTGGAAAAGCTCAGTTGTCGATAGAGACTGTAGATTAGAACATGAGCTGTCCATTCAGTAAAAACCTTTTCATAAAGAAATAAATAGAAGAATTCAGCTTTGGGAGAATCAGTGTTTTAGACATCTATGGGCCAATTAGGTAATCCATTAGGTAATTGGCTTAATGATAATGATTGTGTCAAAATGTTGACCATGTTATTGCTAATTGCGTATTTAAACCAGATTTAGAGCCATTTGTTGTTCATGTCGTGTTATATCCCATTTTAGATTTTACTGCCATTGTCATTTTTTCTATTAAAAACAGCATATCCTCCAACAATGCGTCTACGGACACAGGTGATTGAATGCAAAAACTGCTTAGCTACTTCATTACAAACACTTGTGTATCAAGGTAAACCAGCAGATAGTACTTTGTTAAAAGCTGGCAGAATGATGTGGTAATCCAGTGGTCTAAGATGCCACTTCATGGGGAATTCTGCTTTAGACGTTAACAGTCAGTTTCTCTTTCTCTGTATTTACTAAAAGCCCACACTGAGGTTTTTCACAGTTAAGTGGAAGAAAATTGGCACTGCTTAAAATTGTATATAATAAGTATTCTAGTCACAAAATATGGGAAGAGGGAATATAAATTTACACAAATGACTGCTGCTCCTGATCTATTTATCTGATCAACTGCCTCAGAGAAAATTCAATCTGACATCAAACTTTAATGTTAACGTGTGTCGATGGCACTTTTTTAAGCAGGTCCGAGCAGATAAGTCAGAGTTGATTCATCTTGGTGATAGTTTAGAAAATTTTGTGTCAGTGGTAAGGAATATTATTGGAAATTATATGATGCATCTATGGTTTACAAGAGCTTCTTCAGGACCACAACACAAAGCCAATGTCCAGCGATGCAACAGAATGTTACTTTTAACACATTTCCACCTAATGCCTCCCTAACCTCCTCCACATAGAATATGTATTTCTCCTGACTATTGATGCCTCACAGCTGGCCCACTGTGGTGTGATATGATTTAATCAGCTAATTAAATGCTTATTAAGAAGGTCTGTTCGATTTTTACTAATTTACAGCAATCATTTTGTAATATTTTTAAGAACAACCAAAAGTCTCCAACACAACTCCAGGAGGCCTTTTAATGTCACCTGTGTTTTTGTTGAGCTAACGATATCAAGTCAAGATAGATATACTTTATTAATCCCCTGGGAGAAATTTTTATTTTCACTCTTTTTATACACACACACACACAGGCTGAAATACACCTTCCATGCAACAGAGGAGCAGAGATGGTGGAGTGGATGGGGCTGCGCGTTATGAGCATGAGCAGTTTCTTGGGTTAGGTTGCCTTGCTCAAGCGGCACCTCGGCAGGGCACAAGGCGGTGAATACTGGCACCTTCCAAGCTACAGTCACACTCCATGTTTTTGTGGTCTGTGGGACTTGAACCGGTGACCCTCCAGTTCCCAAGCCAAGTCCCTTCACACTGAGCTACTGCCGCCCTATTATATTATATTAGCTGTTATAATGTTTTTCTCACACGTCATTGGACCGCAGTTCTAAAAAGTGTCTTCTCTTAGTATAAGGACTTTCATTCATTGTATTGCATTCCAGACATGCACTGTGTGTCTTACACAGTACAGCATCAGATCTTATAGATTAGCGGAATTAATCTGAGGAACTGCAGCTGGGCTTATTTACATGTGTAGTCTTATCTTGCTAAAGTGAAACAAAAAAACAATATTTGCTGTGATGGAAAGTTTTAATACCGCTGACAATAATTTGTGCTAGGCTCAATAAATATCTCCTGATATGACATCGTAGACCATGTAGCTGTGACGTCCCTAGTTTAGTCGTGCTGAAGACCTTTGTCATTGCCCTGTAATTTTTCTACCCACGTTGCTTGTCACTTTACAAAAATGCCTTGAAAATAGCTTGGTTGAGGAAGGAACCTACACAGTCAAACCACACCAAACTGCATATCTTGGCCTGACCTTTGTAATCACTGTCGTTTCTCACAAAGCCAGCACAATAACAATAATCTTTTTTTTTTTTTTACTTTAGCAAAGTACATATCTTTGGTTCACAGATAAGATAACATTAACTGCTCAGTCCTGGTGCTTGATTTTAGTCATATTACATCCAGAGGAATCAAAAACAGGACATATTTGTACAGTATGTCCTGTTTTTAGCTACTAGACAATTATGTTATTTAAGTGTTCATACTGTGTTACAGTGCGTGCCTTTTCTCTTAGACCTAGAGAATAAGATTTTCCGATTGTGAATTTTAATTTGAATAAATTGATAATGATAACAATAATAAAATCAGTGCAACACTACCTGTATAACTAGACATAATAATAATCAAATAATGCATCTCACAATACTAGGGTTAGATAAGTAAGTAGAAACATCATTTGAGTATGGAGTACCAAGCAACAGTGGGAATACAGTATTTCACTTCATTTCAACATGTTTCCGATCATTTTCACATACCCACATTTGTACATTGCATTTTTTGCAAATCACAGGAGGAAACAGTATAATTCAACAACATAATGTCGGTCCTAATTTACAGGGTTGTTTGCACAACAATTCAAGATTAAATCTGAATTGAAATGAGCTGTTATGAGGGTCATTTCCTTTCTACCACAACAGAGATGTTCAGTACAGGTGCCAGTGTGGAGCCAGCACATCTCAGCTGGCAGCCCCCAATTTAGTAACAGTAACAGCAGCAGCAGTGAAAGGACAGTGAGACTCAGTAATTGGAGAGACAGGTGTCATTGTGAATGTCTTGCCAACTACTGTAACTTGACCCCAATCACTCAGACTTTCCCACTTTTTTTTTTTTAAACAACCTCTCCTTTGCCGTACCATATGGCTCATTATCTTCCTCACCTCCCCTTGTCTCTCTTCTCACTTGGGAAATGGGATCCAAGTGGATATTTTTTTTATTTATTTTATCAATTAGGGGGTAAGGTTTAATGTGCTTGTTTTAAAAAGGGCACACGTTGACATTTGGCAGCTTGTAGGTGAAGTCTGGCCATTTATCAGTGAAACTTCCCAAATTTTCTCTTTGGGTGTATCAAAACTTTACTAGCAGATCATACTGTGGGCAGCTGCTGCTGAGTCTAATGAATAGATGTAACACTTCTCCCTCTATTGCAAGATAGAAAAAGTTTAGTAACTTAACAGATGAATGACACAAAGACTTAATTCAGATTAGGGCATACCTATATCAAACATCATTTTATTTCTGTAAGCGTAATTGTACTGAAAAAGAATTGCAGCTGAATTATATATATTTTTTTTAACAAGAACAGTTTTGTTTTAAAGAAGCCATGGTGGCATGCCACAAGCAACTAAGGTTAAATGAACAAAGACTCCTCCAGCATTTCTTCTTTCAAACTCCTGTTTTCTTTATTCACCTTTAATGGTTATCGGTGAGTCATAATAGCTTTTGTTGGAAAAGTGCTGTTGCTAAGTAAAGCATAGCTGATAAAAGACTTAAATAATTGATCACAGAAAAAATTCCCTGTGAAGTCTACATCTTAATACTGTAGCCTATGATATTGATTAGCTGAGAGGGGTTAGTTGGTGTGAGGCAACATGCTTACTGTTGCTTTATTTTTTGTACAGGAATATCAGCTGCTTCTCTGACAACCCTTCTCTGTTCCCTCCCTCCCTCTCCTCTTCTTCTCTGTCAGGTTTTAGACAGAGGAGGAGAGAGGTGTTGTGGGAGTCCAGCAGTCCTCTAGAGACCTGCCCTCATCTGGTGGAGTCTGTCCCCTGTGAGGATCCCACCTGCTTCCTGTGGCAGGTCCAACAAGAAGAAAGATGCATTCCCACTAAAAGCCCCTGTGGTCCTGGAACCGCCGTCCAGAATGTGACCTGTGTCAGTGCTGAAGGTAATGTCCTTGATTTTGCATCATAAAGGAGCAGTTTGCATCAACACTAAAATCACCATTCTCTCCTACACTATGGAGTTTTTTCCAGTCACTAAACACAGTCACTAAAGCCATTTTTGTTAACTTTATTTCTTGCTGACAGATGAGGATTGAGATTGATACTAACCATTATGCCTTGATTCCACTGGGCACAGCTCTATAACGTTGCGACTGTGACACTGTTTTGTTCTGTGCTTCACATGGCTTCATACCCCAATGGGATTGTTTGAGAAGCGAAGCATTTTGCCTGCCTGTTATTGTTGACTTGCAAACATTTTTTTTTAATTGACTGGACGCTCTATGCCATTCCTGTGTCTGACTTCCTGCATGGCTCAATCTTTTCTGGGCAGTTTGATGCAGCATCCATTAAAAATAGACTAAGCACGTATTTTAAGCAGAACATAGTGATAAGCGGCTTCTGGGTCCCTTCTGGGCCCTTTCTGAAAAGTGTGCGACACAGCCATGTCAGCTGTATTGGTAGGCACATAACAGAGCCAGGCTAGTGTGTTCCACTTCCAGTTGTTATGCTATGATGAACTAAGCTAGATCCTGACTGTAGCTGCATACTTCACTGACATAAATTAAAGTAGGATCAATCTTCTCATCTGGCAAGACAGCAAATAAGGATATTTCCCAAAATGTCCAACTATTCCTTTAACAATTTACAAAAAAATGTGTTTATTGATCTTTATCTGTTCTGATTTAAATGGCAGCTACATTTATTTACTCATAATTATAGTTGGACTAGATATACAAGTAGCTGTAAAATTCATCAAGGCCATAGTAGAGCCATCAGTCCTGTGGTCCATACACGTAATGTTATCAGTAGCATTGTGACGCATGATCTATCAGGTATAATGTGATCCATTGTGCTCAGCCATATCATCATGTTGGGTGATAGGAACATCAGTGTTAACGAAGCATGCATTATTCATGAGGGTCCATCACTGAGTTTATGGCCACAGAAAACACTGGCCTGATTAAAAGTCAGAATCGCAGCTTCCTACCAGGCATTAATTGCTCATCTTCATAGATTATAAACCTAATTGCACCCTTTTTTGCCTGTGTTTTATTATTCTGTCACAATGGATCATGTGTATGTTTATCAGGAAGGCAGTGGAGGGTCCAAATGTATTAGCCAGCAAGAGAGTCTAATGAGTTTTGACAGGTCAACTAAGAATGCAAGCTTTGGCTGGTTTGAGGAAAAAGGCTTATGAAATTATCTGCAGCGGATTTATTGTTAGTGAATGTTGACAAGTTGTTCACTGTTCTTCCTTAATTGGCTTATCGGACTTACCATTCAAGAACATTGGGTTATTTTCACACACATTCTACAACAGTGTCAGGCCCAGGTTTTTAAGTGAAGTAAAATCTTGTAAGAAGCTCTGTTTTTTCACACAATGAATGTCACCGTAGGCTGCCATAACAGTGATATAGGCAAGGACTTCAAGCATCAATGATCACGACAATATGAGTCACAATCCCTAAGGTCATATAAATGCACAACAAATAATAATAATGACATATATACTTGCCATTATTGAAATAAATGGTACATTTGGGGTGAATTTTAGGTCTTTTAAAAACTCTTGCTTGTTATATCTACATAAACCAAAAGCAAAAGCATTTTAACATGTTCAAATAGTGTGTCATATGATTTGATAAATACATGCTGCTTAACCCTGTCATGAAGCACTTTCTAATTTTATTTTAGATTCTTGTTATGAAAAGGTCTGATAAAATTTGACTTTAATGAGATGTTTGGCATGCTGGCAGTCCTTGGGTCAAGACTTTGATACTTCTGACAGTGTCCATCTACATGCTCAATACACCTAATAAAGTCAACACCAAACACTGTTTTAAAACTGAGTTTCTATGTTTTCTTTAATGACTTGAATGGTGGACAGACGGGAAAGTTGTTAGATTGACAGAATATGTTCTGTTGCTGTAATTATTATTTTTTGTGCAAACATCTAATCTGATCATGGTCAGGTTATTTTCCAGATAGAATATGCTTTTAGTTACTTTTCTGTTGTGCTTGACATATAAATTTAAAAGACCTTGGAGGAAGCAGCCGCTAATTGCAACTCTGTCTGCACATTCAGACTCATAACATCCAAGCTCTCCTTCTCAGCTGCTACACAAATAGAGATGATGGACACTTAGTCCGTGTCTTTGTCTGTGTTTAATATTTATTTTGGAACAGATTCCCCCCCCCCTTTACTTTCACTTTCACTTATAAAACACATCGGAAGTTTATTTCCCAAGCTAATGAATCGTTCGCTTCAGATAATCAAGCACATTACCCTTGTCTCACAAACTTTAGGGAACACAATATTTAAAGAAAATATTCAGAGGAGCATTACGGATATTGGTGCATCATGGATACAAAAAAAGTCAAGTTACTTTAAAATAAAGGAAGGAAGTTTTTGACAAAGACTAAGGTCAATACACTGTTTATAAGACATATTTTATATTTTAAAATAAGTAGTCCTCCACTCATCCCAGATATATTTTACTGCAGCTTCAATCAAAACAGGTTGAATCCAGCCCCGGAGGTGGATTGTTAATGACGTTATCTGCAACATCTTTAGGTTCCTGTGTTGTGGTTTCCAGTAATTCTTTACAGTGCTTTACAGTTCCATGAGTGAGCGAGGAGTCTGGGTCTGCAATGTTTAGACTGACTGTGGAGAGTAAAACACCTGCATACATAGCCAGTGTTTGTGGCTTGGTTTCAATCATTTTCACTTCTTCCAAAAGTGCAGAAAAGTATTTGAGGGATTGAGACAAGAAGAAGATATACTTTATTAATCCCCTAGGGGAAATTGTTCTTTT
>NW_023340095.1:8403964-8405197 GCF_004916995.1 Morone saxatilis | reverse complement strand
AACAGCGCCCCATGAGCAGGCTTGGGATTAGTTTGCCTTGCTCAAGGGCACTGCGGCAGTGCACAGGAGGTGAAACAGGGACTGACATACCATGCAAAGGTGAAAGGCTTGCTTACAGTTATATGATATGTTGTTAATAAGCATCTGTGATATTTGTGGATGAACAGATTTTTCAATAATAACAGCTTGCCTTCTAATCATACAAATAAATTAGCTGACTCACCTGTCTTTGTCTAAACAGCTGATTTGATTTGAGCTCCCTGGGTTCATCAAAGATATTTGAGATGGAGTTCAGAGCTGTTTATAGACAAGAAGAGAAGGATTTCTGGGAAAAGAAAAAAAACAGGCTGTATGCAATCCAGCTCATCTTGGCTTAGCCTGTCTCGTTGTTTGAGGAAAAATGTTTCTAATTGGAAGGAACCCACTAAGTAAGTCAGTGACTATTGCCCTGGTCTAGTTTCACTTGTCCCCATTTTAAGCATAAGCTCTCATTCACTTAAAACCTGCTTTAATCCTCAACCCAATCATAAGAAGATTCATACAGCATTTGCAGTTTTGGATCTTAACCTTGGGAATAATTTACCTCACTGTGGCTGAATCTTTAACTGATTCAGAATTACACTTCATAAAACACCTTTTATAACCTGTGTTTTATTGTATGTTGTTGATTTTATTGTGCTAATTACTGTTTTCTACTGTTTTCTTCTGTTTGAGTTGATGTTTTATTGGATTGCTACACAAATTAAGCTTATCTTCCTGTATAATGTAATAAGATCAGGTTAACATCGGCCACTGTATGTTAGGCCCCACCAGAAGATTTCACAATGTTTTAATTCTAAATGGTGAATTCAGACAATGTTGTTGGTGAAAGATTTGGGTTTTTTTGTGTTGAAGGAACCAGTATGTAGGATTTAACAGCATCTTAGCCTTGTAATGACAGATTACAGCCCCCTCAACTCACCCTCCCGTTCCAAGTGTTTACTAGAAACTTCATTGGCTGCAACTGAAATTACAAGTGTGTTGGAGAAATTTTGGTGGCTGCAAAACATGCAGAAGATGCCTCAGGCCCTGTTTAGAGCCAGGGTTTGTCCATTCTGGGCTGCTGTAGATACATGGCACCTCTATGGAAGAGGACCCACTCCCCCTTGTAGATAAAAACGGCTCATTCTGAGGTAACGATAACACATTCATTCTTAGGTAATTATACAATAATGAAAACCTACCCATGAATAT
>NW_023340095.1:8391142-8403864 GCF_004916995.1 Morone saxatilis | reverse complement strand
TAATGAAAACCTACCCATGAATATTATATTCCATATCTGCCAATCGATCTTCCTAAATGTTGTATACTGGACCTGTAAATAGATACCTCTCTCTCTGATTATCCCCACGTACATACAAATACCCAACTTCCATTTATTGCTCGAGGGTGATACTTTCTGAAGTGCTGACAGTTTTTAAATGGTTCACTTTGTTGTTAGTGTATTGAGTCACTTGGAGCATGATTTTACAAATGCTACCAGTTTGTAGCTGTGTTGGTGGAAGATCTTACAAAGACTGTAATTGTTGTTAATGGTAACATATATTTGAACTCAACTGGAATAACGGAAGTAGGTGTTTGAACTAGCAGGTACCATTTAAGATTGTGAACTTCAATGAAATGACAGACGCCCAGGAGACATGGAAAGTTTTCTCCACTTTGCTCTCTGATTGAGTAAGCATTTGGGTTCCAATTTCTCAGCATAAAACAACCCTGCATTTCAAGCCTCAACACTCATGAAGTTGTCTGAGGAACGTCCATATCTGTAGAAAGTAAGAGAAAGCACTTTCCCAGCAAAGTTTATCTAATGGGGATTTAAATTATTATGGCTGCTCAAGCGATCAGAAAACATTCTCTATCACCTAAATGCCAACTTTTATTGCTTAGCAAATATATGAGGTAATTCCTGAAACCACTCAGGTATATGAAATGGAATAGACTGGCCCAGTGTTTAAGGAAATTTTGGTGCTCAGCCAGGAGGATGATCCAAAGGGATCTACCACAGGGGAAAAAAATGTTGTTACTCTTCTGATGAAAATGCATCAATCTGCTGCATCACATAGTTTGGACACACTTTCAGGTTACTTATGTTTATCCTTCTCTACACCTGTTTCCTGCAATCTGTCAGTCCACTTCAGGAGATATGAGACCTAAAAGAGCATAAAGTATATTATGTATACAGCTACCAATCACAGTAGTTATTACAACAAATTATTACATACCAATTCATGTACTGACACTTTATTATCAGGACACTGTAGAAAGCATATTTTTTTGCTGCTGGTGAATTTAAATTGAATGCAATGTGGATTACTGCATTTCTAATCCTTCCAGTGAAGTCCCAATATAATAAATGTGAGAATGTTACAGTATGTGGTATAAATTTACTGTGTGAGTGTGCTGATTGGCTGATAACACTAAATTGACTGTCAAGGTGTGATTTGGCAGTTCATTTGGCACATAAGCACAGCATAACCAATTAGATTTTTTTGGCCCTCAGTTAATGAGACTGTCTGACTGTTTGATATAATCAATACCACAGGAAATTACATTTTATTTCATAGCACTTTAACATTTCTTTTGTTTCTCATAATAAAGCTTGTTGAATCCCTTTTTTAATCTTTCTCATTGCTGCTTGTTCTATTTCACTGTAATTGCATTTATTCTGGTTCTTTTTTTTTACTTCTTGATATTGCCCCTTACGTCCCCTCACATTGGTTAATTATTCAAAATAATTTCACATTCCATCATGTGGCATACAAAGTAAATCTTTCAAACTTCAAATTATTTTATTGTCAACTTTGTAAAACACAATTATCATCCTCATATTTATGTCAGTTGTGGAAGAAGAGTTGCAGTTATTGCAAAATGAGTTAAAAAATAAGATGTTGTCCCCCACAGGGAGGCTAATGGGTGCTTATTTTATTCCACATTAACTTTATTCAGTTATAAACTACAGCAAAATAAAAAATGCTGTGTTAGCCTAACCTACTACCTTTTTGCCCCAGGCTTAGTAAAGTTGTTTTGACAGCTCCCACAGCTCCCACTCACTGCACAGTGACCATTCACACCAAAGTAGTCAGCCCATTTCCCGGACTAACCACCAACCACAGGGTACGCTGACTCAAACATACTGGATGCATCTGTGACTGACAGCTGACATGACAGCTTTAACCCATTGTAGATGCATGCTGGCTAACCTTCCCAAACCTACAGACACTCTGACATTTCAGAACCCCAAAAAAATAACTCAACAGAATGGTTAACATCAGCCTGATCTATTTATGTTCGTTGTTGACCAGAAACAATGAACTCGGGAAAGCAGCCCATAACTTGGCTGTGTGACTGTCTCTAATAATGCAATTCTGAAGTTACTTGATTGACAGATGAATACAGCAAAAACATTAATTAGTGACCCAGACTAGTTTGTCAGAACCCGCTTTGATATTCACAGTGATTTTGTCCAATTGCTTTTGCCCACCAGCTTTATCTTAAAAGCTCAGTGCTGCACAGAGTGGATGTAATTATTAACTTTTAAGCAAAGGCAAGGACCTCTACTTTTTTTTTCTATTTCTACCTGGATAATAACAATGAATAAGATTAATTGGTGGGTGGGCGAGCAGAATAGAAATCATGTTCAAATTGTATGCAGGAGGCAGTAGTATTATATCTGAGTAAGAGCCCGAACTACAGATCCCTGTATTAATAATGCAAAAGGACCCCTAGGGCAGCCATCTATTTGCAGAGCCCCGCAACCCCCAACACGTAGTCTTACACATACACGCACATACTGAAGTGTGTGACTTTGGATTCATGTTATCATACCATTTTTCTTCAGGCAGTGTTTCCAGGCAGGCAAAGAGTCTTTTGTTAGTTTGGTTTGCTCACATAATTCATTAGTCCTTTGTGATTTTCATGCAGAATGATTGTTGCATAATTACTGATTTTCTACTGTTTGTAAAGGTATAGCAAATATGTCTACCACTGGCAGTAACCAATCAAACTGTTCAATCAAAAGGTATGCCTAGAGCACAAGGAAACCTGCTATATGTTGCATATCATTGCACACGTATATTCTAAAAGTTGTGATTGTAAATGTGTCAAAAAAAGCCTAATATATTTTCACCTTGGTAAGGATGAATGGGGTTAACTTAACTAAGAGTCTGTTTGTGTTCGGACAACCTTGATCACACCAGTTTGTGCAGTATATTGTGTCATAAAACACTTTCTGGAAGTAGCAAATAGATGATCGTTTTTTAACCAGTCACATGGCATTTCAAGATACCCATAAGTCCCATGATGGTTCTGTTTCTCAACTACATAATATCTCGTAGAGAAAAGTGAGATTTGTGAGATTTTTGCTGGCTTCTGTGCTTCTCCTGGCTATGGGTTTTGCTGAAACTAAGGAGCCTTATAACAGTATAGCAGGTGATTGACATGTGCTCCCAAGTGAGTGAAAGACTTTATTATACCGTATAACTTAACCAATCATGTTTTGTAGATTTACAGAATGAATTAAAATCAGTTGAAACTCAAATTCAAATAATTTGTAGATTAGTGAAATATAGGTTGAAAGTAGCAATATGAATATTTTATCTCATAGCTTTTAAATAATAAGCGTAGACAGTGTGAAATGTTTCCTGAAGTATGAATGGATTATACAGACGATGTACTATGAGGGGCCATCATATACATGTATTTTTCCTCAAGCATTTTACTCACATGCGTGAAAGCTTTTCAGTAGTTTTAATGAGAGCTTTTCAGTTGCGAATGTGAGGGTACAATTTATCAGTTGTTTGTGTGAGAGTGTTTAAGTTGTGTATTCAAAAGCATTTCATTTGTGTGTGTGTGTGTGCGGTTTTCAGTATAGTATTTGAATGAGTTTGGTTTCATATGTGAATGTGAGAGGAAAAGTACATGCATGATAATTCTAAACAATGTCCCTTATGGCCCCTCATGATGTACAGTGACATGTGGTATGAGGTGAAAAGCACACGTTTGCATAGCATTGGATGTGCCAATGTCCAATGTATTGAAATGTCACTGTGTTTTAAAGTAAAGTTTTTATTATGTCTGATTTATTAACATTGAAATGTTGACTTGTGTTTTAAAAGATTATTTTACTCTCTGGTTTGTTTCGTGTTTTATGTTTTGTTAATATGCTATTTAAATTCCTGTTCTATAGTCATTTTATGAAATGTTGTGTTTTCTGTTTTGACCAGTGGTGTTGTTAAGGCCACAATACAGTATTTTCAAATGGCATTGATTTGACAGTTTGCATATATAATGCTGTAAACAAAAGAAAATATTACATTTTAAACTAGACCTTTCCAGTGTGCACTGTCATTGTTGGAAGAGCACTATAAATATTGTTTTGTATCATTTGTGTAATGGTAAGGCTAAAATCTATAACTGTTTTGGCATGTCCTCCACCTGAAAACAATGATTTCTCTGTACCTGACGAACTGGTATTCTCCAGCCGTTTCGGTAAAAGTAAGGAACGGCTTACTTCAACAGGAAGTTATACAAGTTAGCAATTTTTCCTTAACTTTAGAAAAAAACATTCTACTTTGCAGTTTCCATTTAAACTTATTACACATTGTCTTGCTGTATTGCATTGTCCATTTTCACATTCCAATTGCAAAGTGGGTCTCTTATCTCCACAACATTTATACAAAACTATATAGATGGTAAAGATACAGTACTCAGTGTCTGTTCCTCTGAATGTGGGTCATAGAGGTTGATTCACAGAATCTATGGTGCATTCCCTGTTTCATTTTATGCTCACTTTGTATAAAGTATGGATGCCTGAAATAATTACCTGGGTGGGAGCCATGGTGAACTAAGACAGTATATCTCCCACAGCTTAAAATCGGCCTGCCAGTTCAAAACAGTTATGTAAAGTATCAGCACTCACAATTCCTATTCAAGTGCTGCAGCCTCCAGATCTTTGTACAGTTGGTGTATTGGGAGATATGCAGTATAATTATAAAGAGTATTCCTGGTCACCCAGAGGTAATTTTCTTCATTTTTTCAGAGTTTTGAATAGAACTTTACTGATCTTTATAACATTAAGACCATCATCAACCATGTAATTCCTTCATGTGTCCCATGGAACTACATACTGTCAATGCTGAATAGCAGAATAGACCTTTTTTACAGCAGCAATCTTGACATGAAATAGGAGATTAATCACTGGTGTTGACAATAATACTAGTGTAGCAACATGCACAAGAGCAGCACCCTAACTCTTTTTGACCTGAATGGGCAAGCTGTCAAGTCAAGTCAGTCAAGCTGAAGTCAAGCAGCAGAGGTTAAGTGACAATGTGCAATACTTCCAGCCCATTTCAACTAAATATGCAAAAGTAGGGTGTTTATCCTTTTCTGGACGGGTCAATAAAAAAAATGTATAGCCACTTGTTCAGGAACCATTTCACCATTGAATGGGACCTCAATAAGTATAATTGGAATCACCTGTGTTTACCCTTTTATTTCATGTCAAAATGGCTGCAGTGAAAAAGTCTGTAGTTTGTTTGTAAACTTGAACATGCAGCACTCCATCTTATATCCAATAGTATGTTCACCAATGAAAGAAATAATGCATACAATACATTAGCCTGTGGGGCTTTGCCATTACTTTGAGCAGACTAACATTTCCTGCTGGAGATACTCCAGATACTTTGATGGCTGGAGATCTCTGATGTTTTAACTTTATGGGCAAAAGGTTTTCAAACTCCCCAAGGGAGTCTTTCACATCTATCTGATGAGGCGATACCTACGTTTGCTCTCTCCACTGCCCTTCTCTGCATCAAGGGTATTCACTTGGAAAGAGAAAAAAAGACAAATTGATGACAAATCTGCCCTAGGGTTGTTATTGTTAAACCATATTCCATGATGTAGTGGCAGAGTTCAACCAAGTTAATGATACTGCTGTGTGTGAGCGTATATCCAAAAACAATGCTTCAGCTGCTGCTGGCATTGTTTTGACATCAGGATGGCATCCCTGTTTCTGAAATTGATCTCTCTCTCTTGGACAGACAGACCTTAGAGAAATCTGTGGCACTCTGCTAACTCTGGGTTGGGTCCAACAACAAAAAGAAAAAGGAAATAAGGATGGTATTTTAACAGGGGTATTATTCGGTCATTTGTGAGAATATGTTTCTGTAATTATAGTATTTAATTACACAATAAGAGAGCCATTATCATGGAAGTACAGTAAAGAGAAAATCCTCTGTCTTTCCTGTATCTGTTTTACTCCTGAAAGAAGAGTTAACTGGGAGCTGTGATAAATATTTCATAACATGACTGCAAGATGAAGGCTGAAGGATAGCTTTTAAAACTTGCTCAGAATACCAATGGGATGGCCTTATAATTTTCTTTAGATGAAATTAAATTGTATTTGTGTTTGACAGAATTTTTCTAACACTTAAGAAGGATCTCTGCTTAATGTTATTGTAAATCTTTTATTGAAGAGGAAATTTGTTTCCCCCGAAAGGATGAAAAACGTTTTGTATTTGACAAACTTTTCCAATATAGAAAAAAATAATTATCCTGACACTAAACATAACCCTAAGCCTTATTTGACTAAAACAATTTAAAACAACATCATGCTACAAATTATAATAACCAATTCTTGCTATCAACACCCATATAGGCCTCTTATACACCTGCATTACCACACGTTCATATTCAGATTGTATCTAGATTTAGTCTGATAATGTTTCGACCTGACATTAACATACATCAACAGTGAGATCCCATCATGATCTATGTCCATGCCACAACTGGGTACCTCATCAGGACCACATCCCTCTCTAACCCTTGAAAAAAAAAGCAGGCCGTACAGAAAATGGTAAATAATGGAAACACAACTGAGACAAGCACAGCATGTCAAAGTAGCTGACTGTTTACGTCCAGTTGTACTCTTTGAGGAACTGTATTTACACTTTATTTGGATCAGAATTAAAATCTTCTCACCTCTGGAGGCAGTTTGTGTATTTGGATCACAATCAATCTTCATTCACATGTGCATTTTTGGTGTAAGTTTTAATCTGATCAACCCAAATGCATAGGGATGCCTGTTATAATGTTATACTTTTTCTGTGCTTCTCGTATACACTTCCATGCATCCCTTACCTGAACTGAGAAGTAGAGTAGCCCTCAGTGTGTGTTCATTTACACAAGGTTGTACCATCTTGATTGCTATCTGATCAGGTGAAGAAGTGCAATGGGCTTCATCTTAATTAATCTTCATACATGTTGAACCCTTGAAGCTGATGTCTCCATATCAATTTTCTAATCTTAAATTGCCTTCCTCAGGGGAAGATGTGCCCATTGCCCTCTGTGAAGCAGACCGTCCTCCCACAGAAGTGGCCTGTGAGGTGCCGTGTTCTGCAGACTGTGTGGTTAGCTCCTGGTCCTCGTGGTCACCCTGCTCACACAGTTGTGCCACCAAGAACGCGGAGGGCCGACAGAGCCGCACTCGCACAGTGTTGGCCCTCCCAGGGAAAGGTAATTAAATGTTCCTTTTGACTTGTTTGGCTTTTCACCCTCTTTGCTGTGTTTATCGCTGTGTTGTTTTTGTGTTAAACTTCCTAAATAACAGTTTTGAATCAAATAAAATATGAGAACTGGGATGTTTCTTCCGTTTTTTGTTAATCAGGCATTTTGAAGATAGACTTTAGATTAAAGCTTTGATTTACAGTGTAATTTCGTTACATACAGGGTATTTAAACACAAAGCACTACCACTAGATACAAGGGTTTCCCACCAAGAAGAGGACAGAAATAAATGACCCTGTGTGGTTCATTAAATTATCTGGTACATGTTAAATATTTACAGTACAGTAATATATAGTATACATTGTTACTGGGTGACAAAGGAAAAACAAGATGACAATACTGATTTTTGAGAAACATTGAAAATCATTTCAATTACAATGTATTTACAAAAAACTGCTGTTGTAATAAAATAAATTGCACTATGATGTTTTTCAAAATGGAGAACTCAAAGCTCAGCTCAGGAAAGTTATAAGAATGATTTCACCAACACTGTTTTGGCTGTTATTGCTGTGGATTTCTCATGGAGTCCTATTAAGACGTTTTTCATTTCAAAAAACATTTGAAGTTTGAGTTGACCATCCATTATCGAGAGCTCTTTTCTGGCCAGTATTTTTCTGCCAGTGTGTTTTTAAGTCAGACAGCAGAGCCTTGGCAGCCAGCTACTACCCATTAATCCCTGTAACCAAACACATATCTGCAATAACAGCTGATGAAAGAATCTCACAGTTTAAGTCGGGGTCCAAACTGTGCTGTTTATTACTATGTTGCTGGCTATCTGCTTTCTGGCAGAGGTGCTGTGTGAGTGTGTATGTGTGTGTGTGTGTGTGTGTGCTGTGTTTGTGTTCATATGCCTGCTTGTTTGTAAGACTGTGTGACAGTACAGAACAACTGGAGAATGCAAAACAGACTGGAAAGTTCAGGTGTGTATTGGTCTTGGTTCAGTAACAAACTCATCTTAGCCCTTCTGCGAGTCACAGTTCCCTTTAGGGCACTTACCACTCTCGAGATGACACCCATGATACTACTTTTTTTTTTTTTACTACTGTCCCTTGTTTTACAGAGTAAAACTACAGATTATGTATTCTTTTTTAAATCTTAGCATGCCCCTTAATGTTTGTGCATGTGCATGTATGTGATACATACACAGTTTACTTGTGAATGATTGTATGTGCGTGTGTGTGCAACAAAAATGTACACAATAGATGAAGACAAAGTTCTGAAATGACACAGTAGGATTAAAAACACAGATAAAACACAAAATGTAAAAATAGCCCAAAATCAGGCTGCTATTGCATAGAACTGAATGATGCACTATAAAAACGTATTTCCATGGTGATAATACACCCATTCATCATGCATTTTCTTCTTAAATGCACTCTATATGTGAGATTTTGCCTTGTAGTTGTTACATTAGTGTCACCTGTCTGCAAATAGAGAGAGAAACATCACATAGTAGTAATAATGTTGCCCTTTGATTGCTCTACTGCACAGCCGCACACACCATGTTGATGAATCTGTTTTCACAGATTTTATGCTTTCAATGTTGCCATTGAGGTTGAATATAGAACTATATGTTATTTTTCCAAATAATGACTCAATATATGACACCAAAGGTGTCGGGAGCAGGGACTTAAAGAGATGGTTTAGCTGTGGGCAGTGTCTACAATGTTGTTACAGTGACCTGACTGTGACTTTTTTTTTTCAATTCAAACTTCTACAAGTTGTAACTTGTAAAGTGTCTGCTCAGCTAACACGAACAAACATTTGTTTTGTCGCTAAGCAGCCAGAGGTCAGTGATAATATTAGCATCTCCAGCTACTAACTTCAGCTTGATACTTTTTGTGAAAATCACCCTGAATAATAATGTGGCTTTTCCTGAACTAACACTAGTTTTAGCTTCTTCATAAATACTGCAAAACCTCTAATTAATCTTTGATTGTATGATTTTTATTGTGTGTTGGTGGCCAGGAGGAAAGGAGTGTCCAGCTGCTCCAGCCCTAGAGGAGTGGAGAGGCTGCAATGACCACCCTTGTATGGTGTTCTACTGGGAGGCCTCAGCTTGGGGTCCCTGTATTGAAGATGCCTCCATGAATCTCAATGGAACCAGCTTCTGGAACGGGACCCCTTCCTGTTCTGTTGGTGTTCAGATCCGCAAAGTCAACTGTATGAAGATGAATGTTGGACCTGTCATAAGTAAAAGGTACGTTCTCTGACCAGGCACCTCTTAAGCATCTCATTTCTAGAAGGTCAGAGGTAATGCAATAACTCCTTCAACTCTATACTATACCTCAATGTTGTGATTTTGCACATAACATGTTATACTATATCAAACGAGATGTTTCTACAGTTTAATATGTTAGTCTGCAGGCATGTTTTTTACAGTCTGTTGGGAGGCAAATCAATAAGTCACCTCCTTCCTTCCTCCTGTTTTCCTTTGGATGGAATTGAGTCCGATTTGATCAAATGTTGGCTGCATTTCTGTAACATTTGATTTTTTGTCTGATAGTTAAAAATAATAATTACATGTATCAAATGTGCCAATTAAAATGTCTGTTCTTGAGTCATTATGCCAGTAAAGCAATGGCACTGTGTAACAGAATAGTTTATTCATCTTATTCATCTATCCCTGTCTGACACTGCTACTTAGTTTTACATAGCAGAAAATTGATCCCGAGAGAAACAACTGGTAAAATTATGGGCGAGGAGTAAAAGAGCTTTATAAAATCTGGGGAGGAGTTGAGAGGTGATCATATTTCTCTTACAAAAAAATCATTTAAGTTTTAAGTTTCCAAAAAGCATTTTACTTTGAGATAGTGTATGCCTTTACTTAAAAATGACCCAGAAGACTTGATGCACTGTGAAATTATATCCGCAGAGATTATTGAACTCTTCTTTTGTGCTTTCTGCCTGTGTTTAGGATTTTTTTTTATGTGAACCTGATATTCATTTTGCTTATGTTCAACCATTATCTACTCCTTTTTCTGCAATACAATATCAAACACTGCTAAAGGCTTTTGTGCTGTCACTGTAATGATGTTATAGCCCACACCAGAAAGATAGATTTATAAATAATTCACAAAATTTGCCCTTCTTTAGCTCGATATATTATTGACAGGGTCATAAAGTGGATTATGAAGAGGCTTTTTTCTTATGAACATCCTATCTCCCGCCACAGAGGCTTTAATGAAAGCTGTCATTTCTGCTACACCAACAGATCTTGCCTTTACAGTATGCTGTGAATTCAATGATGAATTGCTATTCATGTCTAGCTATAGAGTTTAAATTTAATGTAACAGCATCTAACACATGCCTCAGCACGTTGCTATTGATCATAGTTGACTTTGTCTATCAGTAACAAGTTACTGGGACTGTCTGCTGTTTTTCCTTTATGTACAGAGTGTACGACTCAATCAGGGTTTCAAAACTCATACAGCATTAATACACAGAAGACAGATACACTGCGGCTGCATGTTTCCTAGACTGATTCAGAGTGATTTGGAGTGTTCAGCTTCTGCCATTTTCATGGCTTTAACCCCTGTTTATCTTAAAATGTGTTTGATATGCAGGAATGTCCTTGATATTTCTAAATCGTTCTCATCTGAGGAGCAGATGCACCCTGAATATATTTGATATTGAGCTTCTTGAGAAGGGTCACTCCAGTCAGTAAACATCTAAGCATTTAATGCTTAGCAATAATCTCCGCAGTGAGCAGTGGCTCAATGAAAGGTTAGTAGGTGTTTATTGGTACCTGTTTGTAGCCAAAACAATTAGATTTTCAGTTTAATTTCTGCTCCCTTTTGTCACATATTGAAGATAAAATATGAATTAACAAACTAAAGCAGTGGCGACAAGAGTGTAACCTATAACAGTTTTTGTGATGTACTGTATTGGTACTAAATTATCATTTTTAATAACATACTGTAATGATGTAATTAGGATGATGCAATTGCACATGGTAATATCAAAACTCATTACACTTAAAAGGCCCAACATTTTTTATATTTGTTTTTTAGTTAATTGTTGGAGACATGTTGTTTGTTGTTAACTATGTTCAGAGGAGACAAAGCACATCATTTAGTCATTTAGTTACTATCCTGTAAAACAACACTCACTTAAACCTCAATATGAATGTTTAGTATTAATATTATTAGTGTAAATATTATAAGCTAACTTGTTATTATACGAAAATGATGAATTAGGTATTGCAATTTTGAAGACATAATTAACAATGTGTGAGAGACATTTAATGTTTCCAACCATGTCACAGTTGAACACCGTGGCCTTGACTGTAAGTCTGATTCCCTCATTCTGTGCGTACCACACGATATTCCCCCAGCTGCTCTGTTGCGTTGCCATGCCCTCTGGCATGCATCACTGCAAAGAGGGAGAGAGAGAGGAGGGATAAAGCTGGGGAAGGATGGGTTTTATGTATCTTGCCTCCTTATGCTTTGGCATACTTTGATCTCATTCCTGTGCGTGCTGGCTTTCTGCAGTTGCTAGGATGTGGCACCATGCTGGGTCTCTAGTGAGACCTGGATCTGGTTGTCGAGCAAAGGAAGTCACTCACTCTGAAAAAATTGAGATGTCGATGTGTGTGTGGGTGTGTGGGTGTGTCTGTATGTTTGTGTGTTGGCGTGGGGGAGGGGGGGATTGGCTGCTACTTGATGAAGACATCAAAGCTTAGATTTATTTGATTTAACATAGCTGCATTAATCCACACCACTTCAAGGTTGGCGCGACACACAAAATGCAACACAGCCAAAGGGTACATTACAGATACGTTACACAAGATGTGTAGCAGCCTTATTACAGAGGAAATATGTGATTATTTTCTATTTCAAGATGCAGAAATTGGTAAAAGTCTGTGAAGTGCTCTCTAAAACCTATGAGAGTAATGGTGTCCTTGGTGTGGCAGGAATGATTCATTGGTAAACAGTTTGCATATCCTCACTTTTCTCAGGTTTAATTAGCAGCCATGCTGTGGACTTTGATTGATTTTTCCTCCTTGAACACTCTGTCTCCTTGGTGGCAACAAAAGACTGCTGTGGCTGTTCTGTACATGTATACAGGGAGATAAATGCACTTACCTGGTTGTTTAAACTGATCCGAAATTTGTTCCTTCTAGTTTACACTGACCTGGTTACACATTTTATACATTCACTCCATTCGATGTACTATGTATCATTCCATGAAAACAAGTAGTGTAACTCTTTATATCTTGAATATTGTTATTGATTATGCATGTTAGTTATTCTTAATTTATTTATTTATTTGCAACCTAGGGCCAGTGGAACAAAATAACATTGATATATTATCACCTCATGAAGCTGATATATGTTGAATTAATTGCAAATCCAGAAACATTAATTGGAATAGATTCCAATTATTACCTGATGTTTAAAGC
>NW_023340095.1:8390331-8391108 GCF_004916995.1 Morone saxatilis | reverse complement strand
CTCTGAATTAAATAAGGTGGTTGAAAAACACCCCTCATAGAAACTTTAAAAAGTTAAAGGCAGATATTTACCTTGGATCAACTCTGAACTATCTATTTTTAGGCAAAGAGATAGAGTATAGAAAAAAAGGAAAAATGCTGAGTGATAAACATATAGACAATTGAAAAAATATCAACAAGACCAAAGTCAGGGCACCCGGTTAGCTCAGTGGGTAGAGCTAGTGTACCGAGGCTGAGTCCTTGCGTCAGCGGCCTAGGGTCCGAATCCGACCTGCAGCCCTTTGCTGCGTGTCATCCCCTCTCTCTGTCCCCCTTTCCTATCTATCTCTACCTTTGTGATAATTTTAAAAACTTTAAGCAATCCTGGATCAGAATCAGATAAATGTGTTGCCAGTCAGTTAAGAGTTGCCATACGATATGATTTTTCACTTATTGTATGTGCGTTCAGTCAGCATTTTCAATCTGGCAGTTCTAATTTAATGTCTAGCTTTGTTATCATGACTTTTAATTAGATTTTACCTAGTCACCTTTAACAAATTATCTCCTACTGAGGTCTGAAATGCCATTGGTGATTTGAGAGAGAGCAGTGGTTCATTAAAGTTCATTAAATTAGCATCTCATATTCTTCTGTATCCACTGCCAATTTGTTTAATCAGTCATTATCCATGACAGAGCTGACACACAATTATTTATAATCAATTATCATTGTACTTGTAATTTTAATAATATCCAATTTTTATTTCAGTTTGGTTTTGTTCAAGTCCCACAGACTACAAAA
>NW_023340095.1:8366113-8390160 GCF_004916995.1 Morone saxatilis | reverse complement strand
AGGGGATCAATAAAGTATATCTTCTTCTTTCTTCTTCTTGTTCTTCTTCTTCTTCTGCTTGGTTCCCTCAGATGGCTCCCTCATTGACAGTATATAAAAGCTCCCCCTTGATACACCAATTTAACTGTTTCAGTGCATCTTTAAATGCATTAAATGTAACTATCCTTTTTGCAACAATTCTTTGTGGCTTATACTTCAAAATACACACTTAGATGCTCTGGTAAGGAAATTGGTAAAAAAGCTTTTATGTTTAGGGCTCTTTCTGAGGGAAATAATTTACCTGAAGCCTACATAATCTCTTGCTATTATTTGGCTTACTTGAAAATGTTCTGTTATCACAGAATAACACAAATGTGTTGAAATAATGCTATCACTGACTCTTATTCCGTAGTTTGATCATTTATCTTAATGGCTATCTTAAGGTCGTTACTTCTTTCTGTTTTTGTTGGGTAGAATGTATTACTTTTTCCTTTGCATTGTTGGGTTGTGTTATGCGTTGTGTCTTGTGTTTCATATTTTCTTTTTGTTTTCTTTTTGTTCTTGTGAGTGCTTGTTTTCAGAGACAATACATAAAAGTTTATCATGATACAATACATTTGACTACAGTTTGACTACAAGGAGCAATTTTAGTTTTTTGTTTGGATTTGTTTAGCTCTGCTTTGGTCTCTACTCTGAGAAAACATCCGGCTCTATAAAAGGGTTTTTATATGCTGCCCTTTGTTCACTAGCCAGTTGCTAACTTTGTCTGTCTGCTGTTTGGTTATGGGCTGGTAGTGTACAGTGGGTTTGTCAGGAGGAGCAGTTGAGGAGGTTGATGAGAATGAAGTTGTGGGATGGAAATCCAACACAATGATCCAAAACAGACTAAAAGGCTCCATAAAGCTGAGAACTCCAGAGCTAAGGTGATAATTGTCAGGACAAGCCACCCCTTCCACTTTACACGTAATGTATTTGATCTAATGCTGATATAAAACATTTTTATTAGTGCAGCTTTAAGATAATTGGTTTTAAAACTGACCAAGTATTATGAACCATAAAATACAGGCACTTTGTGCACTCCAATAGCAGGAGGATTTTTCTTTCATAGAGCAATATTTGTACCCTGGGAAGCAACTGAATGTGTGAGAAAACTGTAAATTTTTATATTTTTCCCCCTTTTGCCTGAGCATGTAGGCAGGGGGACATGTAATCAATCATGTTTTCTGTGGGGAGATGTGTGATGTCAAGGACAGGGCAGTTGTTTCACTGCACTGTCCTGTTACCAGCGAAACTCAGGACGTTTATCATTTATTGCTTGTGGGGATGAAGAGAATTTAAGACCACTGTTTGTCTGTTTAGGTGTTCAGATTCTGCTCGTCCAGAAACCGTCCGACCGTGTTTGCTACCCTGCAAGAAAGACTGCATTGTGACACCCTTCAGTGAATGGACAGCCTGCCCATCAACCTGCATGCAAGGTAGCTCTTCTCATGAAATTTTCAAGGAAACATTACTTAAACTAAAACTCAATATCTTTGGGTTTTGGTGTGACTGTTGGTCAGTCAAAAATAACAATGTAGATATATCAACTTGAATTGGGGAAATTTTATTAAAAAACAGTTTTATTGATCAAACAACTGGTCGATAAGTTGAGAAAATAATTATCAGATTAATACAAAATGAAAATAATACTGACCTGCAGTTCTGGAAAATACATAATTTAATTAGTATAATATACATTATTTATAAAAGTATAAAGCTACAGTATCAATACACAGTATGTGGAAAGCCTCATAAGGCATGAGGCTCGTTATTTTACTGTTACTGTTCAATGTTGTATTATTATAACAATGCCACCAGAGACTCGAGGTATAAAATGTAGCCATACAAATGTGCACTACCTTGATGTCTCTTGTGTATTCAGTGATTAGTTTTAAGTGTAAATGACAGTGTTAACTGTCCATTACATTAAGCTGACACATCAAGAGGAAAATGGATATTTAATGGGTTTCAATATGTGTATTGTAAGTATCTTGGAAATCAAAAAGTATGTAATTGTTTTTAAAAGAATTGAGCAGGCATCTCGTCTCTGTAAATATGCTGTAGTCCATTGGGTCCGCTGATGATGTAATCACTTTCTTAATTGCACCATTTTCAATGTTTAGTAATTAGTGTTGTGTAATGAGCCTTAGAGCGTGAGCCAAATGAAGCCATTACAGTGTGGTGTGTCCGAAAACAGACTGCAGTGAAGTGGAGGACGTCACAGTCACAAGGGCAAGCTAATCAGAATCAGATCAACTTTGAGACTACTTGTTTTTTAGCCATCTCTTCGAATATATTAGACTGCAGTGGCGATATTGTGTCTCCATTTGTTTGGTGTCCCAGACTATACTTGTCAGCCATTTGTCCCAGTATCATTTTACTTTCTCTTCCTCCTGGAAAATATTCACTTAAATTCAACTGTGCAACTAATCTGCCACTGAACGCAACCTTTCTGTGAAGATTGTGTTTCATGTTCAACAGATAATGCAACTGCCGCCACACAGTCTCGATACAGGACCATCATTCAGAGGTCTGCTAATGGAGGTCAAGAGTGTCCTGACACACTGTATGAAGAAAGAGAGTGTGAATCACTTCCTGTATGTCCAGTGTATAGGTAAAAGCGCAATTTATAACCAACCATTTTCCTTTCTCATCCAAGAATATGTTACCTTCATTCATCTGCTATATAATAGCACAGTGTACTGTAAGTGCAACCTATTTGTAAATAATCGGTGTCAAAGGTGTGCACTAAAGTTGTGAAATACTTGAGATGTATGCGTGGGCTTTTATACATCAGACAACATGACATATGACACATACTCTCATGTGGCTCATACAGTGTAATGTTATTAGTAAACATGGGGGCATTTTTGTACTGCAGCATAGAAAAAAAGTAGAATGTAGACACGAGCAGCCTGTCAAAGCTGTTAGAATATGACAAGGCCATTTGTGCTTTCTTTAACATCACTGATTGTTTTCAGTAAACAATTTTAATCAGTTATTGCTATTAATGTGATGTCACAAGCAAATAGGAAAGTTATTTTCTAACAGCTGTAATAGTTATTGTTATAGGGAGGTTATACATTTAAACTATAATTCCATAAAGTAACAGAGCTATGTATACAGCACACTGGTGAATAAGAAAGCAAGATTTAAGCATTCTTACTAGCTTGTAACTAGCTTACTATACAGTAGTTCATACAAATCTTAGTAGAGTATAGTATTGTGATGAGGTGTGCTAAAATATTCCTTGTTTAAAGAAACCACCTGTCATATTTGGAGTTCGATAGCAAGCACCTTTAGATATATACATATACTGATATGTAGTCTGCTCACTGTAACTAGTGCAGTACTACTATTGGCTTTTATTTTTATTAGTGTTGGAGATTCAGTTTTATGGTGCTTCCTTGTTGAGACTGAATATCAATAATTGATTAATCATTAAAGTTAAGAAATAGGCTTATAAGCTTATACAAATCGCCTGTAATTTCCCCTTTTTTTTCCCTCCAACCTTTTTTCAACAATTGACATGGGAGGTACAAACCAAGAACATTATACACTTTAAATAACATATTGATGGAATGTACTGTGAATTTAGAGATAAACTCAAAAGCCTTAAGAATGTTTTATTTTTTATAATAAGATTATTCAAATTGTTTTCTGTATAGACTCTTGATAATACTAACCAATAGCATTATCCAATTTGTAAATGAAAATGTGTAAATGTTGCACAAATCAAGATCAAAATCACAGAATGTCTGATGTTAATCATAAGGCAATTGAGACCATTTTCTATGATGGCCTTTTGTTATATAATAGGGAACTTTTGCCTGCTTTGTAAATGAAGCTGCAGTAATACACTGCCATTCCAAAGTCTTTCTTTCTTTGTGTTCTTGTGTAGGTGGAAGACCCACAAGTGGCACAGCTGTACTCTGGTTCCAGATTCAGTTCGACGTGGATTATCTGGACCAGAAGAAGCCTGTGGAAATGGTTTAGAAACACGAGGCAAGTGTTTTCTTTCTTTGCTGATTATATTCTCTACACTTCCTGCTTTATCACCATTTTGTTATTTGCTCTTCCATCTATTTATTCTTCTTATTTAATGGGACCTAATAGCCCTTTCAAAACTGCTCCTTTAACAAGCAAGTGATGGAAACATAAAAAGACAGAGGCAATTTGTCCAGAGACTGTAACGAGATGAACCTTTCCATCTGTTGTCTTGATGATCTCATCACAACGCTAGTTTCTTATTAATGAATGCAACAAATGGCCACAAGCCCATTTTAACAGCACGTTGAAAGAAACAACGAGCCTTGTTACTCACAATACACAGAGTCATGTGTGAACTGACTCACACAATAAAGTTTAAAAAACTATTTAGAAACCTGTTCGGCTCACACAACATTGCCAATACAGTTTTTATTTTTATGAAATGATGAATATGTGCTTCATGGCTCGAGAATCTGGAGTTATAAAAACTGACATTGAGAGAAACTGTGATTTATAGTCCGTAAATCAGAAATGAAAATAAACACTCACAGAACACACTCTATTAATAATGTAACACAAGAAGAGAAAAGCTATACACAAAAAATATTCATAATCCACAAAAATAAACTTTGTCACCTGTAAACAATGAACGTTGGTTGTCCTCAATGTATAAACATATAACAAATGTGTTTTCCTTACATGGGCACTCAAGGTGTGTCATTTTTTTTGCAGTCTGCAGTTAATGTGCAGTCAATTCAAAGGAGTATACAGCCCCCAATAGGTTGGAGGTTGATTCTTCCTTTACTGCTGACATTTTAACCCCGGAACCGTTTTTTTTTTTATGTGGCTGTGTGTATTTTATCTCTGTTGTCTTTAAAACTGGGAGGAAGACTGTTGCCATTCTGCACTGCTGTGCATGACATAATCCCTGCTTAATAAAAAGTAAAATAAATAAAAATAAAAAGTTTTGCCTTTATGGAGATACTTTCCTCTTTACAACTTATTATGACGTGTTGTTTATCTGCAGTATGTCCCATATTGTATACCATCATGATACAGTGCAATCATTACTGTTGGCAATATTTATTATTGTATCGTGTCCCTGTGACCCCTAATTGATTGTGCTCTGTGAGCATGTGAATGTGTTTGCGTGTTTTCTGGACTCTGCAGATTCCTGAGTACTGTCCTTTGTGAAGAACTGCATTTCTCTGAGTGGAGTTGTGAAAACGACTGCCACTGGCCGCAATCGTTAAAAAGCCAAGAGTGTTAATTGGATCATTTCAGACTCGTTTAGAGGAAAGCAAATGTCCCAATAAATCCCAGAAACTGGCTTTTCTATCTAATTTACTGATGTGATTCAAGCAAAGTTTTCAGTGTCTTTCTGTGCCGCCTTGAGAACTTTCTAGCTTTTCTGCTCTCGCTGTTGCTCCCTTTTACTTAGCAGTGTAATTATTACTGATATTTCTCAAGTGTGTTTCTATGACTTTTTAGTGAGGATACGAAAAGTGTCTGTAGTGTTCCCAGGTTAAGAGCAACCCTCATTGACCTTTAGAGCTTCCTATTTGAATATGATTAGAAAATGACTAAGTTAAATACCTGTGACATTTCAAAAACTGAAAGTATGAGACTGGAATTTGTAGTTGGTGGATATACAGAATTTAAATATAGGTTTTATGCAACAAAGAATTTATCCATGGTTTTCTTTAGTGGAAGTCTGAACCAATCCAATACAAAATGCCATATAAATGTCAAATTGGGGCATAATTAGGACACAATAATTGGGAATAGGGCTATATTAAATGCATAGAAACTTTGAATAAGGATATATAAAATATTTAATGACAGCAGGTTGTGGCATAGCAGTGCATAGCATATAGCATGGGTTTCACAATTATATTATTCAAGGACCTTAAAAAGATGCCGCAATGCCCTGCCAAAGATCTCCATATGCCATCATCCATCCACACTCAAAAGTGCAAATTACATTATGGTCTGATTTAGATAATGTCACTTCTAATGAAGTTTTGTGTTAATATAGTAGTTTCTAGTCCAAATGCAAATTATGCTTTATTCATTTTCTATTTTCCCTTTTGAAACACGCACATAATATTCAACATAATGTTAGTTTCCATAAACTCAGTATTCACTATAGTTGCTGTATTTACAGCAGACAGGTGCGTGAGATGGTATCTATTTCAAATATATCTCTTCATTGAGAAATGAAGAAAATCGACAAATCCTGTACCTTTATCTCTAGGTTAGATTGATCGGCGTCTCCAAATTGCCCGTAGACGTGAATGTGGTAATAAATAGTTGCCTGTCTGTGTGTCAGCCCTGTGATTGACTAGAGACCTGTACAGGGTGTACCCTGCCTCTCACCGAGTGTCAACTGGGATGCAGGAATCAACAAATTTGTAAATGTTTTTTGAGTTTTCTGAGATTGACTGAGATTAGTTATTATATGAATAAAACATTTTTAAATAATTTATTTGTGAATAATTACCACACATAAAGATACCAAAATATGGGAAAAACATTTAGGAATTAAAAGGGGTAACACTTATCCTTATCAACCATATGTTCACTCTCAGCATGAAGTGTTGCATGGTAACACATGATAAAGATGTAGTCCTACTTAGTTGCACACAACTCAGTTTTTTGGGGTCTAATTATATCTGTCTGTCTTCTGGCCACAAACAGCCAATGGAAATATTTTCCATCCGACTGCCACGACATTTGCTTACTGAGCAGTGTGTCACAGCTCAGACAGGCAGATTTCAGATGTATTTTAGAAGGAACCAGGAACTTTTTTTCTTGGCTCTTGTATATTTATGGAGTCATAGAACTCAGGATAATGCCAAACTCTTCCTCTAGTTATAATATTTTCAGCTCACCTTTGCCTCTATTTGTGATGCTTAGTGCACATCTGCATCTGTTCCCCATTAGCACGTTTCCCCTGACTTTGTTTGTATTCATGTTGCATCCAAATATCTCTGAATGACAGCATTTCCCACGTTTGCTTTGTAAATTGGGGGTGCATCTACATGAGGTGGTGGGTCTGTGTATCTTTTGGTCGTTCGATTTTCCTTTCATAAATGGGTATTAAAAAACAGAAAACGAGTGGTTGTTTGATTTTCGTTTTAAAATACAAAAATTAAAATTGAAATACAAGCGTTTTTCTTTTTCATGGTCAAAAAAGGGATGAGCGAAAATTAAAAAAAATATTCGATTTTCATTTTCTATTTTCATATAAGCAAAGAAATAAAAATCACTAGAAAACAGAAACGGAAAAAAGGCCTGTTTTTTCATATTCTGAGACCGGATGCTGTCATTGTACAGGACGGTGCTGTGTAGAAGAAAGCAGTAGGCTAGTAGAACTGCGGTCAAGCCGAGCCGTGACTCGCGATCTCCGTGGTCAAATCCCAGCCGCACGTTTTCAAAATAAAAGGTATTTGAAAGTATAAGACTAGAATTCGAACCTACATTTAAAATAAAATATGTTACATTAAAGTGTTTCATGCGCCCCTGATGAATAAAAAACACTTTATATCAAGTATCTTTACTGCACCAGTGTGGAGAAATGCCTCTACACAGCACTGTCCTGTAAATGACAGCATCCGGTCTCAGAATATGAATTATTATTATTATTTCGCGCATCCCTTTTTGACCACGAAAAAGAAAAAAAGCCTTGTATTTCAATTTTAATTTTTGTATTTTAAAACGAAAATCAAATAACCACTCGTTTTCTGTTTTTTAATACCCGTTTCTGAAAGGAAAATCAAATGACCAAAAGATACACAGACCGGGGTAGATGTAAACCGCATTGTTTATATTGCACTGAACTTTTGTCAATATTGTTTCACCCTTAATTACAAGAATACCTACAGTAGTTGTTGTGTTTAATATCATCAGTGACAGTCTGGCTGAACTAACACTAGCAATGAGTCAACACAATTTTTCTTTCATTATTGTGGCTGCCAGGTTGGATTTCCTGTGAGAATTACAAGAGTGTGGGTTAAGAAATGGTAGTTTTAGTACAGCCCTGGTACACTGCTAGATTACTAGTGTTGAGTAAACAAATCCCAGTTACCAAACAGTTAAAATATTGGCTATTGATTTTCAGCCCAGTCAGGAACAGCTAGATTCCTGGACACATTGGCTCAGGCATTTACTCTAAGGTCAGAATCAGAGCCAAGTTTCAGACGTAAGCATGTGATTGAGTTTGTTGTTTACATAGCCAATATGCCCTTGGCTTGAGTAAATACTTTCTCACATGTCTGGCCCCATGTCAGATGCAAGGCTGCATGTTGAATGAATGCTAATGTCTGACCAAATGGTAAAATGAGTTGAGGGTTGTGGTACATGTGCTGTGTTGGGGGTCATGGATAAGAGCCATTACTAAATAAGCCAAGATTTAAAAAGAGGAATCCTAACCTTGCCGAAAGAAAATCCTTCACTATATAGAACAGACAACTCTGAAAAACATATATGAAGTTGTAGTGTGTGTAACTTGGAGTACACAACGAGATAATGGATTTCACACTTACTACAACACACTGTGTCTAAATTCTGCCAATGTGTGGCTCATAACCAGCTGGATGTGTTATATCCCTCCCTGAGTAGAACTGGAACTGTTTTGAGAAATTATTCAATAGAAAATGAGTCATGCTGATGATCTTTTGCTGCAGGAGAAATGAGTCTTAATGGCCATAATGAATCCAATCCACATTACTCTTCCCAAGGAATCACATAGAAGAACAGTATACAAGCAGTATGGTTGAATTAACATAAAGATTATATTTAATGTGAGGGGCCTTTATGTGATTAATATCTTAGTATTAAAAGTAATTATAGAAAATGTAACATGTTCTGGGTTGGATTGATAAAAGCTGGCAATTGATATTTAAAAATCTGAAGTGTCACATTCCTCTTCAAAGCTACTCCTTTCAACTGTTCCTCAGAAATGTTCACCTTTCTAAGTAGCTGTATAATTAATGACAATCCCTGTCACTGGTGGAAATACCGTGACATAAATTTGCGAGAGTAGAAGATGTGAAAGGCCACGTAAATGGGCTTGGGCAACCAGAGGCTGAAATTATTATGTTAAAAATGTGTGGCATCCAGTTCAAAATCAAAATGTCAGTACTTGCGGTGCTTGGATCTGCTAAAACAAGACATTAGGAATGACAGAATGGGGCTGTCACTGTTGGAGTAGGTTGGGAAAGAGAGAAGACCATTCAAGGTAAATGGACAGAACTAAGTGTCAACAGGGACGTGTAATTATTCCCACAGTAGTGCTCATTGGACTAATAGTACTGTAGCAGCTGTTAATGATTTGTTGTTTTTCAAACAGGATTGTTAAAAGGAAAAAAGGGATTCACATTTGAAGGTTCATCATAATATCATCACTCTTTAACCTAAACACGTACATTGAAAAATAAAATATATTTTTTTTATAGCTGTGATTGTGAATGTTACATAAATGCACTTCAATAATAGCTATCATCTCCCTTTCAATGCCTTTGTAGAGGCCTTGTATGTAAATGACCATCCCACACATTCTCGGCAGACATGTAGAAATCCAACAGTTTTTGTCAGAGGGCAAAATTTAAAAGTCAAATAGAAATCAATAAAATGGATTAAAGGCATGTTTGTATATCAGTGAATCCTTAAAGACACAGAGGCATTCTGGGGAAGAGAATTATATTCACTGGTAATATTGCTTTATTTAAATTCCAGTGTCCATGAGAGAACAATGTATTTGATCACTGATCCTGTGTACTCAGTCTGTTGTCTTTTATTTATTGTTCAAGAAGGCTTGAGTCCAATCAGCTGCTCCTGTCCAATTAGTGGAACATGAAAAAAACTACATAAATCCTTTGTCCTTCTCTCTCTCTCTCTCCCCTCAGTTAGCAGACTCTACAGGAGCGCACTGTCCACACACCTACTCATTTGTTCTTTGATTTTATTTGATTCATTTAATCTACTCAGATTAGGTTTATCACTATTTTTAAGGCTTCTCATTCATGTTGCTTCCCTCTTATCTGGGCTGAATCACTGTACCGACACTCACAGAATGATTATTCCTGCTAACATCCATGCAGACTGAAATATTAGTGTTGGAAATTAAGGAAATGTTTTTACCTGGGGAGTGATACATGATAAAAATAATACAGTTTGTGTTACTTAATTTTTCTTTTTGACTTGTCTTAGTGACACTTTCGTGTGAGTCTCCATATCTTATAAACACAAATGAACATCTTATCCCCCCAAAATGATACTGATGCAGTATCTGTAGCAAGACACGGTATCCTGGTATAATAAACACGTGCTATGCAGTGAGGTTTAAGTTAAAAAGTGCATCAATAAGCAAATATTTATATGTTCACACAAATGAAACACATTTAAGCGCTTAAGAAAATAAATATCTTGAAGCAAAGACATTATACCAGTGTCACAGGAACCTTTATTAGTATGCAAATATATGCAGCAAGGCGCTTCAAAATCAAATCATCTACTCTAGAGAGATAACCTGTGGTGTAAGGAAATTTAAAGTAGTTAGTATTCTTGAGATATGCCTCTCACAGGAATGCACTTAAAAATAAAATAAAAAAACAAGGACTATTTTCATGTGTTTAAAGCAAGCTTTTGCTCTATTATGTAGTGGTTCTGATGTACCTCACATATTGACATTCCTTCAGTCTTTCTCCTTAATTACAGCTAGCGCTGTCTTTTCTGACAGAGAGTGGCCCTACTTCATTGATACTCATTTTGATGTAAAACTATATAAAGGAATTCTAAAACACGTATTCAGGGTATTTTCCAAAGTGATCAAACCCACATTGGACTGAAAATGTGCTTATAGTAAATTGAGTGCTACATTAGGTGTTTAGTAACCCATCTGGTCTTGCTGTGTGTTCTAAGTAATTATTATACCACAGGCACATATTGCAGCTATATTAAAGGGTTGTGATGTCGTTATTCTTCATTGATCAGATACGATACTCGGTTAATCGGTTATTCTGTATGCCTTGTTTTTATTCAATAAATCATAGTTATCTGAAGGAAGTCTGATAAAAGGTTTTGTGCTTGAAGGTTGAATTAGCATTTCACCATGTTTTACATGAAGGCTGCACAGGGATATTCTTTATAGCTATGGTTTATGCAATGATTATTATATAGCTACCTTTTCTTTTCTATGACCAAACATAAAAAAAAATAGATTAATAGATGTTTCCCTCCCTGTTCCTGAAAGTATCTGATATAAAACAATACCATACCTGAACTGAATGACTTAACTTGTGATCTGTTATGTGTGCATTGTCTCTGTAATTGGAGTGACATTCTTGCATCCCCCCCTGTGTTTACAGGAGTCAGTTGTGTTGAGGAGAGCGGTGAATCGGCCAATATGACAGAGTGCCTGCAATGGGCTGGCCCCTTGCCCCCTCAGAGCAGAGACTGCTGGGTAGCTTGCAAGGATGACTGCACTCTAACACCGTGGTCCAAGTTCTCTGAATGTGCTGGATGTGGCAGCTCCCGCAGTCGCAAGCGTTCACTCACAGGTAAGCCCTTGACTTTTATTCACAGATTGTGAGACACAGAATTCACTCAAGTCAACAGTTTCATCTTTACCTATAGAATGACTAACATTCTGGAAAGTCTCAAGCCACAAAAATGTTGTGTTCTTTCATACTACTAAAAAGCACTTAATGCTGCACATTTGTTGCTGGTTATCTCTATATCTCCACCCGCCAGCTCTACAAGAACCTTGTATGTATTAAAGCAGTCACCTTGTACACTCATTCCAAAATTAACTCAGCTACATTCCTGGATCTTCAGGGTTGTTATCTTTACAGCATATTCTTCACGTGCTGGAAAGCCCCTGTGCTGTGACATATATACCGAAATCCAGTCCAACCTCTTTTCTCCTTCTGGTTCTGTTACTGTAACTTTCTACTGTCCCTGTAGTGTTACGTCAGGTCTGAATTTAGGTCTCTCACAGCTTGTAATCCCTTATTTCAGTGCAGATGGCAAAATCTGAATTACATGCTGTGGTTGCAGACCAGGCTGGATACTATTTGTCTTCATGAATATTTGATCCGATGCCGGAGGGGTTGTAGTAAACATACCCTGTCTCCTTCTATAATGCTCTTAGAATCCAACACATGAAATCAACCTTAGCTCAGTGGTGGGCTTTATTTGGAAAGAGTGTGTGCTCGTGTTCAAAGGGTTGTAATGACCATAATAGATCAGTATTTCAACTCTTTAATGCCAACTTTAACACTTCCTTAAATTTCTCTGTCAGGTAAATTGATGGAAAGCAAATCCAATGTGGGTTTTAAGCTGTAGTATGTGGGTAAGGAAGCTGGCAGCTTACCAAGGCCTTGATGATACAACGATGTTGAAAAACCTCCTTGAGCCACACATTTGTCTGTATGAACTGAAAGTCCTTTTGAAAGTCCAAAAGGCTACTGGATTTCCTAAAGATCGACTAAAGTCAGCATATGTCCGTGCACTGGCAGGAGTAAAGGCTACATTCATACAGAAAACATTGGCAAGCACTGTGTTTATAAAGTTATAAACACAACAAAGACAAAGTACACAACACAAGAAATATAATTATCTAGTTTGCATACAGCACATTCTGACAGGCATTTGCAAGTTTTGTATATATAATGTTTGAGTTGTCATAATTTAACAACCTCCCTTGTATCATGCCACTTATTACCCAACGGTGTGTTTACAAATAAAACAAACCTCAGCCTTGAAAGGAGGACATAAAAAGAACAGCCACACCTCGGCACTGTGTTACTTTGTCAGCTTCTGACACCCAAATATACCCCCTCTCCTTCACACACCTACAAACACACACACACCTACACACAAACACACACACACACACACACACAAACAAATCATTTCTTTTTTATAGGTTTGATGTTACATATCTGACTTTAAATGTTTCCCTCAGAAGCCCATATAATATTCTCTGTGTTTGAATTTAATACAGTTTAAGTCACTTGAACTGAACACTGTAAATGGTCCCATTGGCGTGAATAAGAGCGTACTTCGCAGTCAGCACTGTCACTTTAAGCAAAAATGTTCTGGATCTGGAGTCCACAGGGAGGCCGCTGCCTTTCTGTGAGGAATTTGCATCTTTATCCCATGCGGGTTTCCTCCAGGTGCTTCCATTCCCTCCCACAGTCTAAAGAAGACATGCAGATTAGATGAACTGATGATTCTAAAATTTCCCATAGGTGTGAATATATTTGCATCTGTGCACTGGTGACCTGTCCAGAATACACACCTGTACCACCTCTTACCCAATGTGAGCTTGTGCTTTGTTCGCATTTTCTTTTAGTCTTTATTTTCTTCTCAGAAACCCAGGTGCTCATGTGGAGTAGCATTGGAGAGTCAATTTTAGGCTACTGTTGGACTGAGAGCTTACACCTGTTTGCCTATTGTCATTTGCTGATAACTGTTAAGCCGAATACCTCTAGGTTTGTTTGTTGTTTGGACCAACCAGAGATCAACATGTTTTTTTATATTGGCCCTGTAATTGAGTGGTCAGAGTCGCATGTTGCTTCCCTGCTTGTTGTTCAATGCATGCTGAGATAGAACCCTAAACCAGTAAGTGAAGTGTATGCTGGATGTGCATGGCTTCTCAGCCACAGTAGCAATTATCGCCTTTATGGACTAATATGATGCTTGGCAGATGTTTTGCATCTTCAAAAGTGCTGCAAGTAACACATGTTAACATCATATATCATCTTTAACATGTTTAACTGATACTGAGATGTTGATATACCTATAAATATATAAATGACACTATAAAAAAAAAGATTGAAAGCCTCTTCAGCTTCATCAGCAAAACACAAAATGAAAGTCTCATTTTTCAGTAAAGACTTTCGGCTCCTGTCGTAATTATGATGTCGCTCCTTGTCAAGAGCTCTGAAAACTTTTACTGTTTACTTTGAAAAACTGCATAGTGGATGCCAGTTTTCTAGTTTGTTTACATTAATTATACTAATGTCTTAACATTAATAGGATAATGATTTATTGATGTTTAAATTATACACATTTATCCAGATGCTGCTGGTATCTAAATCTGTCTCCTGTCAGAATAAAGGATTATTTGACTTGGGTAGGAAAAATATTCACAAAAAGATGCGCACATAAATGTTTTTCCCATCGCTTTATTGGCAAGTATTGAGTTGTAGCTAATTTCTTTCTCAGGCAGCATTTTGACTGTTTTATGGGTCCTGTGAATTAATTCTGCCACAGATCAGAGAGCACAGTTTGGGTGTGTATCTGTAAAAGCTTAACTGCAGATAAATGGTTTAGCTACACTATCCAGCTTTGTTACTCAGCCATTCAGACTTGCTCCGACTCTCTTCTTCAGACTAAGCTTTTAAGCACCTCGTGTGAATCATTTTAGCTTGGCTAAAAAAAAGCCACTGTAGTTCTAATGGTCAGTATGCTAGGGAAGTGAATTTATTTGATGTGATTTTTTATCACATCATGTATTTTCTACTCTATGTGTTTTGTGATTTCATTGTCCAGGTTTGTTTCTGCTGTTATATTGCTTGATGTTGTTATTTTATTTTATTTCATTTAATTAATTATTTATATTTACTTATATCTTATTTATATGCCATATTAATAAAAAATGACTGCGTAATTGATTGGTTGAAATCCACTCAAACTTGCAAGTAAAATGCTGGGAAAAAAAGTTACCAACTGCATGTATAGCACTAAGCTGGAGTGCAGGAAGAGGATTTCTGTGGGATTTATTATACACCTATCTCACAGTACATGGATTTTACTATCAGGCATTATGTTACTGGAGAGGTGAACTACAATAGAATAGAAAGATTTGTTCTTTTATGAATAACTGTCAACTGTTCAGGGACTTTGACGTGCATTGTGAGCTATAGATATTGTAAAATGCAGCACGTCTTATAATATTACTAGCCATGCTGTGTCAACAATATTACACTGCTTGAATGTTTTGTCATATAAGTACCTTAATACACTATCTTGTCAATGTTAGAACAGTTGTTTCTTTTGGTTTATCTTTGAAGACTGTTTCAAGTCCATAACATGTTAACAGCTACAGCACTGAAACTCACTCGGTCCTGTTGGTTAGTAGCCTCACACAGTCAGAAAACATATTATGTTCTCAATTTTCAGTCTAGACACAAATACCCATGAATCAGTTCAGCCTGTTCCAATATGCATCAACCAATAATTAAACATTAAGGTGATAATGTGTCTTGCAAACGTAGTTACAAACAATTAAAACTAAGCATTGCATTTGTGGAAATTGAAACATGATACTGCATGACCAGCGATTCTAGTCGGCCGTCGTGTTTTATGTCATTTTGACAATCGGATCAATGACAGACCAGCGTGTGGTGCACTCATCCAATCAAGTGGAGGAAAGGTTCATGTTGACATTTCACTATTCGCTTTTGTCCATCTATTGACAATAAGCCACAATGAGGTTCCTTCAATCACTCCATATGGTTTTCAGCCCACTTTTGGCAGTGTTACAGAGACAAAGAAGACTGAACAATGTTATGGCTGCTAACAAACATTATATAGGGATCCTTTTTAATTGTTAAATTAGGTTTAATTCAAATGCATAATGTTAAAACAAGTTGGATATTGCTCACTTAAATGCAGATTGTTTGTGGTGCCTGTTGGCCTGTGTGTTGCTATCGCCTGTAATGTAGTTGTCAAAGTGAAGTGATGTTGCACTGGCGCTCCTCAATCAACCACCAGCAGTGGCGTAGATTTAACAGATTGTTGGTGAATTGCAGTGCCGTGGCAGTGAGTTCACACTCTGTGAGGAATGTTTGCAATCAAACCCACTTCAGAAACAGATGGGCTGCTCATTGGGCACACAGGAGGCCGAGGACACCCAGGATTCATGAAACAAATAGGGGTGCACAAGTATAGCAGGAATAGCAAAACTGCAGTGCAACTCTTTCACCAGACTTTGTGCTTGTGTATGTGTGTGTCTAGCTCTCCATCTGGCTCACATCAAGCAATTCTGTTAGCACTTTTATTTTACAGTACAGAAACAAGATGTTTGCTTTAATTATGACAATTACATAGTAATTTGCTTATCCTTTGGGGACTGCAATTCATTAAAGCCACACTTGGGCATATTGCACTGACTCTGTTCTTTTGGGACCAGCAGGATTCATTTCAACCAAACAACACGGAAATAACCACTTACAAAGCAAAAGTGTGTGAACATAAAAACAATATCACACCAGGTGTTCCTTGTATATAAAACGGGTTATGTATTATTGGTTTCATCTTTAAGCAAAACAACTCTTGAAAGAAAGAATAACACATGGGGATTTGCTGTTACTTAATCTGTTGTAGCGTATGGTGGCTAATATTAGCAAACTTTAGATAGACATTACAGCACGTCACAGATAAACAATTCAATGGTTTTATCATGGAAGTAAAACAAGAAGTAAACACAGTGTAACTCACTAGGAGACATGTTTGGTGTTTCCTTCCTGTGGTCCCATTCCACTTGCACACATTGAGGTGAATGTAATTAAAGCTACTGACTCAGGATTACATAGCTAAATGAAGAAAAATTGCCCACAGTGGCCACTTTTCAGCAAAAGTTATAAAGAGATAATTATTATAATGTGTTGTTTTAAAATGGTTTGTGAATTATCATCTGGCTGATAATGGTATTTTATGGAATTTTAATAAATGTCGGCCAGGTTATGTGTCCACGGCTGATATATGGCTCTAAATGAAATGCTGAGGAATCAATCAAATTATTACAATTCATCCATGGGCACAGCCAGTTGTTGTCTCTCTTTATTACATGCCATGAACTGAATGCAGCTCCCGCACAGGGGCAAGTGTTCTTATGAAGTACATTATTTGCTTAGCAGTGACACATAGATGAAGAGGCGTTGACAGTGATGATGCTTTAATTTTTATATTTTTTTTAACAATGCACTTTGGCAACAGCAATATGTCGATAACACCAGGATATTTATAGCTGTGAACAGAACATCCTAGCTCTCTTATATAATACTTTTCAATGATGTGAAGCAGACAATCAATCATGAACAAGATTTTTGAGCAGTTGGACAGCTTGACAGGCTGTATCTATTACTTGTCCAGATATTAAAAGTGACAGTGTCTGAGAGGAACACATGGCTTTCAGCTGCTATGTTACTTTCCTGCTTGTTCTTGTCTATTAATACTCATTAGATATAATCGCCGGGACTAATTGTTTGAAGCCTGATGTGAACTATACTGAGAAGATAGTGCTAATAGACAAAATAGAGGACAAAATGGAAGTCTTAAGCTTGAAATGAAAAAGAAAGTTTCACCTTCATTAGACAAAGAAGTTGGAGCTGGAAAGTAAAAATTCACCAGTGAAAAGTCAGTCTACAGTGCTTCTCTCCCTCCATTTTCTAATACTCATTGAAAAAGTTTGATGACATGATAATAATGATTCAATGATCAAACAAAGGCCTGGTAGATCCAATAGCAAATCACCAGACATGCTGTGTTTTGTAGGTTGTAAGTAGTAGTACTACCAAAAAAACTCCCTATATATTTAGGGGTTAGAGAATCATTATGGGAAATGTATAAAATTTTAAGTGATATAAAATGAGACGAGGCAGATTGAGGAAAAGTGAGCTCACAAAAAAGAGAATTACATCACTTAATCACAAAGTAACTGAGCTGAACATCACTGACTAATGGTATAATGGTGTATGGACATCTGTGCAGCTCTCAGTTGTCTGCTGTTTCTCCACTATTGTCAGCCCCTTAAATCAAAAGCTGTCTGAGCATAGTTGATCATTAATAATAAACTGGAAGCACTGTGTGCTGGTGAGAAGTCATGGATAAAAAAGGAAGAGAAAGAATAAATGTGTATCAGGAGAAAAAAGGCAAGAGATTTTTAAGGGGAGCTTGTCTTTCTATGTTTCCTCCTCAGAGGGAGAACACAGCTGCAGCAGTTTTTACTCTCTCTGGTCGTAACACACAATGTCTGTATTGTACGTGCTATGCCTAAATATGGTGCATTTGCATACAAATGAAATACAAAAGTTAGAAATTGTGTTTTAGTTGAATAAAACAATAATACTGCTTGTATTGTGCATTCTAGGTACACTTAGTGAGGTGTTTCTATATTATGTAGAAAAACAATTACCCAGGTTTAACCTTCAGAGCGTGTAGTTGTTATTATGTAACACACACATCCTGTATACACGATTGCCAAAAGGTTTCAAAATAAAAGGAAACATTTAAGTTTAATATACTTTCAAATAGCACTAATCATTTCCTGGGGTCATTTATAGTGCTTTCTGAACATGCATTACAGGGAAATGGGCTTCCTTGCCACTGGTCATGCAACACTGTGGAGCACTGATTGGCTTTAAATTTGTTATTTACTTTCCTCTAAAAAGAAAAGTCAGCCTATAAGGAAGGGCAGAGCAAGAAGTGAATAAATTAATCCAGCTCCTAATATCTTGGCTACAATTTATATAACTAGACATTTAGAGAGACGTTTATTTGAGTATATCTGTGATGGAACCAGATGTGACAACTGGTAAATGAATTTATGTTCAACTGACTGCTGAACAAAAAGATAAAAATGTATATTGATGATTTAATGTGTTTTTTCTTAATTTAAAGAATCAGAATAAATGATGGAATATTAGACTGTGCTAAAACCACATAAAATACATTGTTAGAGTTTTGCCATGATATAGCAAGGAACATGGTCTCTCAACCTGACCCAAAAACCTCAGAGTAGCTGCAGCTAGTCGTTGAATGGACCCACTGTTTTATTGATATTGCAATTTATTATAATACTATAATACTACTATGATAGGAGTGGCTCCATTGCAACATGTTAAAGGGACAAATCAGTATTAGTAGTTGTCTTGGGGCCATGTGTGCCTTTTAGAACTAAAAACACAATTTAAATAGTCTTTTTCTCCTTTGAGTGAGTTTATGTTTCTTTTATTAGTTAAATGTCACATCAGTCACCTTTGCTGCTCTTCTGTTTCACATATTGTGTTTTTTGAAAGTGACAGATGTGTCTTCAATATATTTGTCAAGAAATACGCCAAAATAATGTGTCAGCTTACCTTGCTCTTTTATTTTTTATCCACTTCAAAGTACCTATATGATGGTCCTTTTTAGAGTGGAATGTGATCCACTGAGAATTTTAAAAAGGTAAGCCAGTTTCTAAACCAACACCTTGGAAATCAGCAGTCAAAGTATATGCAAAAGTTCCCAAAACATCCTATTGTTTCAATGTTGGAAATAATGTTTGAGTGAAAAGCACCATAATAGTATCTAGTAAGATATTTGGTGTGTTACACCCATGGAGAAAACAAACATTGTGGATTTTCACAAATAAATGAAATGGAAGGAGTCATTGTACTTTTTAGCTTTATTCATATTTTCATAGTTCCTTCTTTGCCATTCCAGTTGTCTCTGCTATCTATCATGATGATGATGTTTAAATGAAACAATTCATTATTTATGCATTCAGCAGCTTAGACTTTATTCCAACGTGCGAAAAGTCATACAGAGTTTTTCACCCACCCATTGTTTTATCTATTTTCTACTCAGGTCGCAGTAAAAAGAAGGAGCATTGCCTGAATGAGGAGTCATACCCACTGGAGGAGACAGAGACTTGTCCCTGTGACGAGTTTTTGTCCCAGCCATATGGGAACTGGTCTGCTTGCATCCTCCCTGATCCTTCAGCTCCGGGATCCCTGAAGGGCTGGATGAGTCACCGGGAGGTAAAGGAGTGTGGCCAAGGTCTGCGCTACAGAGCAGTGGCCTGCATTGACCAGCCGGGACACCTGGTCAGCCCCACACTCTGTACAGACTCAGGTACGACTCATAGAAATATATTGCAAGAACAAAGATTTTCACTATAACTTTAAAGGTGGGGTTTCACTTTAATTAATCAGTAGCGAGTGCATATCTGTCCTACATCATTTTCAGTTGACAAGAAAGCTGCAGTAGCAGTTTACTGTTTCCCCACAAGGCTAAAACAGCCATCAGTGGGCACCAGACCTATTAAAATCTCTGTTTCAGGCCTAGAACCAGACTAATAGCATTGTATTGGTTTTTTGGACTTGATGAAAAAAAAAAAGATGCTTCCAAAAGGCATTTTTAGCATCATAGCAGTTATTTTTAACGAAATCGCTGCCATTTCATTGTGAAAAACGTGATTCTCTGCTGGAGACAAAAACATTATACTTACTAAACTATACTAAAAACTAAAAACTAAAATGTTTTGTTTGGGAAAACTAATTATTATCTTTTTTTGACTTTTTTTATGATGAAGTTGTCAGAATAATCCTAAATAAATGTAATATTGGTTATCCTCTACTTGTCATCTTGTAGGTGTTGGTTATTTGAAATGCTTAGTTGCTGAACTTTTTTTTTGCATGTTTCAGTGTGAAAGACGGTTGAATAATGCTAATAAAGCTATCCAGAGACAACCAACAAACAAATAGCATAACCCAGCGTGAAAACCCTTAAGTAGTTTCAGTATGCCGTGTTGGCACAGTGTAGGAATGAGACACTCATTAGTTAGATAATTAGCTCTTGGTGTTACGGTGAGCAAGTCCAAGGTCTGACAGGCCAGTGGCATGTCTGTCTGACATTATTAATGTGATCCTCACTGCAGACAATGACCAAGTCTAAATCAGGCCTCCCCCTCCTGTCTGCCAATGTTCAATTTCAGGCTACATGGTGGAGGTTTGCCACATCCCTTGCCCCCTAGACTGTAAGCTCAGTGACTGGTCAACCTGGTCAGCCTGCAGTGCATCCTGTGGCAGCGGGTTGAAGATCAGGTCGAAGTGGCTCAGGGAGAAAGCTTTCAATGGGGGACGCCCATGCCCCAGGCTGGATTTGAAAAACCAGGTAAGACATGCAACAGTGCTCTATATCCATACCATTCTGTTCAGTGCAAGGGGAAGGTAATTGTGACAGCATGCTGATGTATGTATGTATATGTTATCAGTCTGTGTTGAGCTATTGTTTGACTATATTTTTGTAAAAAATAAATAAAATACAGTTGGTCATGTGCAGTTTATAAGGAGAATAATGCATTTTAGTTTCCATACAGAGACACAGCAAAAATGGCCGCACAAGGTTGACCTCATCCTCGATCTAGATTGTTTTCAAGTCACTTCTTCCCAGACTTAATTGTTTCCAGGGACACGTATAATCAAATGCAGATGAGGACAGTCTATACTCAGAGTCCATCCATGTTCAATCATAAATCATCAATAAATGTAGAGAAATTAGTTTACATATTGCAAATAGTGTCCACAGCGCTCCATGTTTTACACAGACATACAGCATTCCCCTACTGGGAACATTTGTATGGTTTATGGAGTACTTTGCATCTTAATTTTTTACACATCTCCAGTATGCTGTTGGAATATATTTCCTTCTAGCCCTTATTGTGTGAGAGCCCAGTGCTGGCACATAAATGCGCAATGGAGTTGTTGCATTCTGCTCACATTTCAATGACAAGGTTTATTACCCGTCATCCAGTGGAACTTCTCTGTGACCTGTTCATTTTCTGGTGTCTTCATTCAGACCAAATCATTTGCCTTGCAAGACATGCCCTTTCCTTGACATAAAAACAGGGCGCTGTTAAGTAACAGAAAGAGGGGGGGGGCAGAGAAGGAGAAGTGGACAGATGGGAGCTTTTGATATTCCATAGTCCGGTTTTATCCATAGCTCTGAATATTTTGTGACAGCATATCTCTCATGGGGTCATGGTTTAAAGAGAGGAAGTGTTTTATGAATGCTGGCTGTATGCTTGAATGGGTTTGAAAGGACACTTCAGTTTGTAGAGGTCAGTATGAAAATGAGGCACGGCTGTGTGAAAAATATTCCAGTGTGTTCTAGTGGATTTTGTGTACAGATGGTTAAGTGCCTACTAACAAGGTCTATATGGCCCCTGTAGTTATGCCCTGTAATAACCCTCGGCACTGAAAATGGAGGTCGCTGTTCCCAATGCCCTCGCGGATTTATCCTGAGGGTGGACTAGGGCTCATTGTTAACATTATCAAATTGGCTATTCAAAGTGAAGTACATCTGTCCAAGGTGTGGGTGGAGAGACACTATAACCTCTACTCTAGTTGCATAGGCATTGCTGTTGTGTTAAGCAAGGAAACTCTTGGACGGTCACGAGTGAGTTCTTAACATGGTCTCGAAAAACCTGCTTTCTCCTTGAGCAGGTGCACTTCACTGTTCAGTCCTCATACTTACGCATGGTCTTTAATACTTAATTTAATCTCTGTTTGGGTGCGGCATGACCTAATGGCTACCCTCCTCTCTCACAAACACTTGCTCCCTTATCGGCCACTGTGAACTACACTCTAGCCAAATTGTGGCCTTGCTCCCACCAACAGATGTTTCCCCTCGAGCCACGGCCGGAAAGTGACTGGCTTGACAGAGATGAAATTTACAGTGCACCACAACTCATCCTCTCATCACATGGTTGAGTGAGCAAGAAAGGTAGGGAGAGAGATAGAGAGGGAGAGAAAGAAAGTGCCACCAAGAAAGTAACAAGCAAAAATGGTCACATTCGAACAGTGAAACAAACTGTGTAAGAGTTTGGCTATAAAATAAATTGTTAATTAAGTAGTCTGTAAGATTGTCTGCATTGATAAAACGTGATCAAGAGCAAGTATAATTGAAATGAATAATTCATGGATCACCTCACAGAAAACCTGTCACGGTGGATGTCTTGGCCACGTTGCCATTGAGTGTTCAAGTGGGAAAAGAATAATTAAAGAAGACTGTAGGTATGTTTTCAACAACTTTTTTTTAAACTCCTCTCCAGAATCATAGCTTAGCAGCCGTAATCCGCATGTCAAGGTTTTGATTTCTCCACATGTTGAAGTGGTTCGGCATGGGGCTGTAATAAGACTTATTCTCTGTATCTGCTCTGTCTAGCTCTTAATTAGATTTGGTGAAGTTCACACTCCAGCAGCACCCAAACTCGTTATCTGATACAGCGTTATGTTTGCCAAACACACGAGTTAGTCCTCATCCTAACAGCCTTTTGTCTCGTAACATTAAAAGGGAAACATACTGTTTTGAAAATAAAATAAAACAGCATAACCTGTCTTGTTTGGCCAATTATGTAAGCTAAGCAGCCAAACAACGATAATGTTATTGTGAGATGTAAATGTGTTATATGACTCATATATCATTCTACTTCTTAATAGGAGAAAAATAACTGAATATTCCTAAAGTTTAGGTTTGTTATCTTAATTAAAGACAGTTTGAGTAGACATGCCTGGTATACCTGTTATGGTATATCAAACTGGTAACATATCCATTTTAATATAGGCTGTGTCCAAAATTGTCTATTCATTTACTACTCCCTACTAACTACCTATTTAGGTCAAAAAGGTCCAAATGTCCAAACGATGTCCAAAAAAGTTTCCTTTGTTAGAATAAATTTTATAGTCTACTCCTGCACACTTTCTAAGTGAGTATACATGATGAAGGTTGCAGGATGTTAATGAATGCGAGATGATCATTTCTTCCGCATCTGTAAGTAAAACCTTCTTGTGTGCAAAAATGTTACTGTCTATATCCATATCATTGTTTTTTTTAATAAAACAAAACTTTGTTTGTTACTTTAACTTAAATTCTACAGTACAGATCTTTTTACAGCTATTTTGAGCCCATATCTGAGTAGAAGATGCCCTGAGAGACAGCTACAGAGAGCTCAAAGATGTCAAAGCAGAGCTCAGACAGAAACACACAAATTGGGTCTATAATTATAGGAGACATTTGAATTTCATCAAAACTCCCACAAGTGTTTGCTGTCAAATGCTGAGATATCAAATGATATATGTACTTTTTCTATATAATACAACAGAATTGTCTTGACTGTCTGCCACCCACTGTGCCAGTCAGATAGTTATTTTTCATTCTATTAATGCCTGGGGCCCGCACTCTGGCCATGTCCTATGGAGAAA